>NW_025336386.1:2905598-2929732 GCF_004798865.1 Varanus komodoensis
ATGAACCACCACCACCCGCCGCAGCAGCAGAAGCCCGGCGAGCAGCAGCTGAGCGAGCCCGAGGACATGGAGATGGAAGGTACCGCGGCGCCCCTGCCCCTGCCGCGGCCCCCGCGGCCCCATTTCCGCCGGCCGTGCCGGCCCTGCACGCGTCCCCGGCCCGCGCTCGGTCGCGCTGATGCTGCAGCTTCCCTTCCGCACCCCCCGCCGCAGTCCCGGCCCTTTGGGCCACGCGTGGTGCTCGGCCCCCCACGGGCTCTGCCCCTCCGGAACGTGCCTTTGTTCCCCCCGCTCACGCTCCCTGCCCCTCGCGGATCCCCGGCCTCCCATCCCGCCCTGGGGGTCTCCCGCCGACGCTCCGACTCGAGTATTTTGGCCGACCCATCCCACTTTCCTGGGCTTCGTGCTAGCGCGAATCCTCACGCCCTTCCTCCAGCTTTTTGCAGGCGGTGTCACAGGCTTTTTGTAGATCGATCTCTCTCTCTCTCTCTCTCTCTCTCTCTCTCTCTCTCTCTCTCTCTCTCTCTCTCTCTCTCTCTGGAAACGGTCCTCCGACTTTGAAGTCTTCTTCCTCCCATTCTTTTTTCGCAAGACACTCATCACTGAACTTTGCAAGGCCTACATCTTTCCTTCACCCCCGCCCTTTTCCACCAGTAGCCTTTTTGTGTGCACCCTTCTTCTTTGTGGGTCTCCTCCCCCATCTGTCTTGTAAATAAGACCCTAACTTCCCTCCCCTCCACTGGGGAGGCACTTTTTTTTGCTGCTCTGTCGGGCATTCACCTCTCACGGAGTTATTTCATGATGCACGGCTTTCCATCTTGGTCAGCCCTCTAAATCCCCCTACCCGGAGTTTATCATCGGTCCAGCTTCTTCCTTACCCGTGGAAGATCCCCCCGCCGCCGCGGCCCAGTATTCGGCGTTTTGATCTAGTGGACTCCAGGAGGCTTTCCACTATGTTGAAGGTTAGAGGCATAAAAGATCCCCCCACTGTGGAACTTCCCCATTTTTACGTTACGTTCTCTCTTCCTCCTAACCTTGCCATTTTCGGTACACTCGTTGTACTTTTCGTCTGTCTTGAGCCTGCCATGCTCTCATATTTTGAATGCCGATCTTTTGCGCTCACGCACCGTACCTCCCACGTCTGTGGGCTGCCCGCTCGTAGCAGGCCCCGCAGCATCTTCTCTCCTCCCTCCCCCATCCTCATTCCCTGAATCCTCTCCTACCTTGCAAACCCACCCCCGCCTCCTGGCTGACTTGGATCGGGGAACGGGCTACCTTCTCCGCGCCCCTCTTCACCCTCGGAGGTCACATAATGGAGGCTCATCCCAACCCCCCAAAGGGAGCCCAAATAAACTGCTGGTCATGTGCGATTTCACGGGCGGCACGAGGAACAGGCCGGGTCCGGGGCATCGGGGCGCGCCTCGGGCCCACCCTGCCAAGTCACTTGGGGAGACGCGGACTTTGCTGCATGTCCCCGCCGCACCTCCGAAACGCCGCTGCTTCGCGTGCAGAAGTTGCAGAAAGTTTCAGGGAGCGGGGGGGGGGGATCGCGTGTCTCGGGCCGGGCGAGCGCGCACCCGCACCGGTGCAGCGGGTCGGCGCTCCCGGAGAGGGCGGGGCGCTGCCCCGGAGGCTTTGTAAATAAGCGCGCGGGGCGTGTCTCTCCGCGCAAACGGCGGCGGGCATGGGCGCCCCCGAGGCGAGGACGCCGCCGGCCGCTTTGGCAGAGCGCCTGGAAGCGGCGCCCCCCGGGCCCCTCGCTCCGCCAAGGGCTCCGAGACCCGGGTGCCTTGATCTTGGGGGGCGCGTCGCCCCGGCCTCCCCCCCCCCGCAGGCGTGGTCCGGGTGTTTGGTTTGGTTTGGTTTGGTTTTTTGTTTGTTTGTTTGGTGCCCGGTTTTGTTTCGCCTTCCGAGCCTCTGGCCCCCTTCCAACGCATCTTGCCCGAAGCGAGCCACGCGAGATGCTCGCCATTTTTAATTGGGGTACTGCTCTGCTCCTGCTGGGGGGTTATTTACAGAAAATGCCTGCTCGGCCTCTGGGCGGGGAAGCGCTGGCGCTGTGGGCTGGATCCTGGCTGCGTGTAATGCGCTTACCGAGTCACCGGGGCGCTGACCCTGCGCAGTCATCCTGGCGCGCGGGAGGAAGAGCGCGCCGCCGCGGCGGATACTGTAGACCTCGCCGCTTTTTCGCCCCGGCCTTCTTTTGCCCCTAAATCTGCTGCAGGAGGACAGCGGGAAAAGTTTGCATCTTGTTCTGCGGGGAAGTTGTCCGTGCCCTCTCAGAAAGCACTGGGCTTTAAAACCCAGCTTCTGCTCCCTGTCTGTGCTGTCCCGTAACAAGATTAGAGACTTTGCGGATCAGAAAATCAAAAGCATCCCTGCATAGCAGTAATAGGTGATAAAGAGGTTGCTATTCTTAAGAATATTTGGGTAAGTTTAGGTCCTTTCAGTCATGCAAATCCAGTTTGTAAAAAATGCAGGGCTAATAAATAACTTAGATGTCCATCAATCTGATTTGTTGCTTATTGATAAGAATTAGGATGTTTCTTAAATGTAAAACTTGTATGTATAGATGAAACTTGGCTTTTGTGTGTAGATAAAATTAGATGAGGTTGCTGTCAGCTTGCCTCTGACTTAGGGCAATCCTATGAATGAAAGCCCCATTCCAGGTTTGCAGCTGTTTACTCCTTTGTGGAATCCATCCTTCTCATACTTAATCTTCCCCCTTCTGCTGCCTTCAACTTTTCCTAACATGATGGTCTTCTCCAGGGAGTCTTGTCTTTCCATGATATGCCTAAACTACAAGAGCCTCAGTTTTGTCATTTGTGTTTCTGCGGAATTAGAATTAAATATTACTGCAAATGATTTCTTGTTCTGTTGTTTCATGCCATGCTTTAGTGTGAAATGCTGCTTAGCTCTGAGTGGGGGAAACCTGGACTGGGGTGTACCATTCCAGATGTTTGGGAGGACTTGCATCGTAAAACTTTCTATCGCATAGAAAACTGTCATGTCATGATAGTTGTTCACATGTGGAGGAGTGTCCTGTTATGTGTCTTCTCACCTGCCAGCCAAGTGGGGCAGCTGGGACAGCAGATTTACCTCCTTGTTAAGAATAGGTCTGTGTCACTTTGTGGCAAGTTGAAAGACATATACAGTGAAAATATATTCTACCTACTTGTATCAAGTATATAAACTGCAGTGCATGAATCTTAGTTCTCTACATTAACTAAAGAATTGGATGGACTTTAATGGGTTGTTCTCCCCTCTATGTAAGAATTGAGCATATTGAAATGTGATGCTCTAGTTCACTTGACAGCTAAAACTCTCAGCATGCCTTGCAAAATCAGGCCTGATCCTTGGGTACTTTGGTCTTTTCTTGCCCTCCTCTTAGATCTGACATTTGCTGTACAGTAAAATATCAGAAGTTCCGGTCTCTTTATATATATATCTTCTTATATGTATGTTTTGATTGCAAATTAATTAATAGTTACATCTTAATTTCATTTAGATGTTGCTCAATCTTTTTATCACTGGAGCAGCTGGTCATATTTAAATGATGTGCTTCCATACACAAAGAGAAATGTAGTAATAGTAGTGGTGGTGGTGGTGGTGGTGGTGTTGTGTGTCTTAAAAAGGAAAAATAATACTGAAAAATCAGTCATTTTTTTATTTAACTTTTGTACTGCCCATTTGGCTGAAGCCAAATCAAGTTACTTCACCAACTTTTATCCAGTGCTCATCACAAAAGAATTGACTTTTTGGTTCAGTACAGGGCAGTTTAGTCCTGCCTTTTGTCTCCATCAAGAGCCAGTACTGAGGGCCTCAAGGCAAAAATGGCCACTGCCTGTTACCTGTCTCTAGTACCTGGTATTTAGAGGTATACTGCTTTAGTACATGGAGGTTTCTAAATATAGCAGCCATGATTAACAGTCATGGATAAACCGATTTCCCATGAATTTGCGTAACCCCTTTTAAAGCTATCTAAGCTTACTTGATGTTGTGGTAGTAAGAACCCGGCCTGTCTCCCTTTGCAGCCTGGTGGCAGTGTAGGATTTTGAGGAACCTCCTGTCTTTTCCTTCACTCCACTCTTGTCGTTTATAATTATTTAAACTTTTATCAAGTCTCTGTTTGGATGTCCTTCTAAACTAAACAGGGTGGAGCTTTCTGAATTGTCCTTAAAGGGAAGATCAGAAGAATGCAGCTAATCTGATGGGATTACTGGCATTAAGGTGCATGATAGATGTGCCAGTATGTTTTTATAATATGGCTGTAGCAAGTTTTAATTTCATGTTAAAATGAAAATGAGTAATCCCTTCCCTCCACAAGGAAACAAAAATTGTTTTTAATTATTTCCCCAATATTTTCTAAATTAAACATAAGAAACTGCCACACTGAGTTTGACCAAAGGCCTTTCCAGGAGGAGGATCATGAAAGCCGCCTTGCGTCCTCTCCAAGGTGGGGAAGGAATACAGATTGAGTTCAGCCAGACCAACTGGTTGCCCACACTAGCCCACAAAAGTGTGATGGCATCTTCCTGCTTGGGTTCCCCGACACCTGGTAAAGGGAGACAGTGTGACTCTGATACCACGGGTAATACATGGTCAACATGACAAGTGTCTGTTTACAAGCTGATCCTCCATGAATGTGTCTTTTAAGCTGGCCAAGATGGTGACTATCATTACATCAGGTGGTAGCAAATTCCATAACATAACTATACAATATCTGTTTTCTTTTTCCTCAGTCCCTTACAATTCTGTTTGATGGAATGATCTCAGGTTCTGGTATTTGGAACCCTAACCACTTCCTCCTCCTCACCCCACATTTATTATGTCTGCCAGGCTCACTTTTCTTCTAAGCTAAGTACTGCCAGATTGTGTCGCCATTCCTCATAGGGGAATTAGTCCACCCATCCAGATATTAATCCAGCTGTCCCCAGCCTGGGTTTCTCCAGATATTTCAGTGTACTGCTTCCATTGACAGTGCTGTCTGTGGTCGGTGGAACATTTGGAAGGTCCTTGGCAGCCTATAGCACCAGTGTTGTTTGTAAATGTCAGAGCTGAATCTTGTCCAGCACAATTAAACTGCAGAAGAGAAGGCAATGTTTTAAAAGGGTTGTCACTGCATGAGGAAGTTCCTAAAGGGCATATTATTAATTCAGCCTCCTGAATGTGGATACCTTTTAGAATTGGCCTCACAGGAAGAAGTAAGGCAAATGGAAAGAGAAAGAGTAAAAAGTTAAAAAGCAACAGAACCACGGGCTGTGCAGGTGGAACAAAAGCTGTGAAGTGAATGGTGAGAATCTAGTTTGGAATCTGTGTGTAAATGAGGGACATCAAGCATCATGTAATGAGGCAGAAATGAGGTAGTGGAGCATTGGATGCAGGTGAGGCAAGGGAGAAGATGGCAGCAGACATGAGAGCAGTGGCGCATATGCCGGCCAGGCGTGTCAGAGGCAGGATGAGAGGCCCTTCCACCTCGCAAAGGGAGAAACAAGGTGATCCGAAAAGGGGCCTGGCAGGGCATGGGGCCGTGGGAAGAGCGAGTTCGTGAACCTTTTCTGCAGGGTCAGGAGAGCCTGGCATGAAAATGGAAGCTTGAGCTGGAATGTATTACAGGTGATTGGGACAGTGAATCATCCCCACAGAAATGCCAGATGTGTCTTGGATGGAGGGGGACACCCAGGGGGTGGAGGGGGTGTGCAGTATATCTGTAGCACGTAGCTAATAATAAGGTGATCCGAAAAGGGGCCTGGCAGGGCATGGGGCCGTGGGAAGAGCGAGTTCGTGAACCTTTTCTGCAGGGTCAGGAGAGCCTGGCATGAAAATGGAAGCTTGAGCTGGAATGTATTACAGGTGATTGGGACAGTGAATCATCCCCACAGAAATGCCAGATGTGTCTTGGATGGAGGGGGACACCCAGGGGGTGGAGGGGGTGTGCAGTATATCTGTAGCACGTAGCTAATAATAAAAGCCATGGCTTGTGGCAGGGCAGTGGGCTTAAGACACAGGGCAGTAGAGCAGAGGGACCAGAATGAAACACTGGCTAATCCCAGTGGAGAAAAGGAGAACGGGGGCCACTTTCCCTGTGGGAGTCCAGGGGAATGTATGGTCTTCCAGATGTTGCTGCACTGCAGCTGCCACCAGCCCTGCCCATTACCTAGCCCAGGGTGAGGAATGATGGAAGTTGTAGTTCAGCAACATATTTGGAAGCCATGTGTTCTCTATTCACGCCCATGATTTGAAAGAGCTGTTGGAGAGGTAGGGGCAAAAGCAACTGAGAGAGAATGGCAATAATCTGGTGTAAAATGGGAGTCAGGTGCAAGAGGGTTGTCACCTAGGAAGGAGAGGAGTGGGTAGAGGCCTTTGGGGGTGTTCCAGAGAACACTGGAGAATTCTGTGTGGGTGGGTGGATTAGATGCTTCAGCAGGACTCGTGTTGATCATCCCTGTCAATCCTTGCCTTGTACGAGTACATGGCAAAGGATGTGATTGGAATAGCACCTCTCAGTTTATTAAACCTTTATAACAAACATGCCGACACCATTTTTCTTCAGATAATATTCCAGCCAAGGCTGATTAGGATCAATTTTCTTTCTAACACCTTCTCTCCCACATGTCAGTGAGAATGTTTTTCTTCTTGGTGTTGATGGTCTTATGTTTGTAGACTCAATGTTTCCCTCAATCGTTTTATAAGTCAATTTGTTGATTGCCTCTATTGTTCTTAATCTCTTGCTATGGCTCAGTAAAATTCAGTTTAAAAAAATCAAATCAATTGGTTGTTGATTTGGCAATTTGCTTTTTCAGCACAGCAAAATAGAACATGACCACAGAACATTATCATTATTTAAACGGAATATATAGAGCAATGATTCAGTGTTGAACTTGGAACATCAGCTGGTGGTTTCCAGTGAATCTTCAGACTGTTTAATATCTCCGAGAGGCAAAATTTGCTTTTATAAAGGCAACACATTCAGTTAACTGAAGAATCAGTAGTTGGTGTTGCGATGGGAGCAAAGTTTTCAACTGCAAAACAGCCCATGTTATTAAGTGTGAGTGGGGAAGCGGCCTCTCTTGATAAGTTTTGCTACCAAAAAAGAGCAAGTGAACAATGAATACACTCATGCTGTATTTGTTGAACTTGCTGGTTTTGAGAGCAAGGAACCATTTGGTAGAGGGGAGATATTCTGACAGGAAGCAGTTCGCATGACTTACTCAGCTTTGAGTTATTTTTTGGTTATGCTTAAGCCGTATAAACTTTCAAGATTACTCTTTATCATATATGCATAGATTGATTGGACCTTTCTGGCTTTTGATTGATTCCCTGCATTCAAAAGTCATGTCACCATACCAAAACCAAGAAAAAATTTGGAAAATATACTGCTTTAATCCCATCACCTCTCTTTTTGATTGACTTATTGAAATAGTGCAAGCTGGTGTTCAAGCTAGCGTCCTTTCTTAAAGGAAAGATGAAGGGTCTGGAGGATACCATCACCTCCCTCCAGGAGATGAGGAGGGGAAGCAGTTCCTGGACATTTCACAGGAGGTCTTCTTCCAGGCCAACCAGCGGCAGCCCCTTTCCACACAGAGTGAAGAGGAAGGGGCCACTGGGAGATGTGGAGGCCTTTCACCCTCAGGAGGCGAGGGCAGGCACCATGCCATCCATCTCCAGGCACTGATTTGAAGCTGAGAAAGAAGTTTGCTTGAGCAGACTGGGGCCGCTGGTCACCCGGGGGACCAGCCTGCCCTGAAGGCCTGGTCTGAGGTCAAATGTGGGTGGGGGGCTGTTTTTAGAGATGTGGGGACTGAGGTATGGTCCCCAATCTCTACCAGACAGGTGAGAGGAAGGTGGCTCATTGTTGTCGGGGATTCTTTACCCAAGGGGTACCAAGATGGTAATGTGCCAGCTGGATTTAGGGACAAGGGAGGTCTGCTGTTTGCCGGGCACGCACATCCAGCAAGTGATGGACAGACTGGAGCATCATCTTCCCTCGGCAGGGGATTCCTCAGTTGCTTCTGGTGATCCATATAGGGACAAAGACTCCTAGGGAGTCTGTTGGCGACATGCAGGTATGTGAGGGGGTGTCACATGGAGATGGGTTGCGGCCTATTTTCCCCTGTAGAGGAGGGCAGGATGTGTCCCAGTGGAGCAACGTTCAGGGAACCAAGGTTCAATTTGGATGCCAGGAAGTAACTTCCTGATGGTTAGGATCCCAAGAGTATGGAATGGGCTTCCATGGGAAGTGGTTGAAGCCCCATCGGTGAGGGTGTTCAAGGTTAGGCTGGACAACCACACGTTGGGAGCTGACTGGAGCCAGGGATCAGACTAGATAGCCCGGGAGGTCCCTTCTGACTTGCTTTGTTTCTGTGTTTCTCAATAGTTACTGCTGCTGTTTTTGCTTGTTTTTGGTTTGTAAAATTGTCTCATTTCGGTTTTGGATCAAGCATGTTTTCTGACTGCCTCGTAGCAGAAAAACAGTAGATACGTTTTAAAAGTAACCTAAGATATTTTAAAAATAGTATAAGAAACTTTCAGGGTCACTTTTAGTCTGACTTCATCTGGAATACTGTGTTCAGTTCTGGGCACCAAGATTTAAGAAAGATGCTGGAAAATGAGAAAGGGTGCAGAGGAGGGCAACAAAAACAATCCAGGGTTTGGAAACACTGGCCTATGAGGAGAGATCGGGAGAACTGGGCATGTTCAGCCTTGAGAAGAGAAGAATGAGGGAGGACATGATATCCCTCTATAAGTACCTCAAAAGCTGTCACAAAGAGGAAGGTCAATCTCTCTTCTTGCTAATACCAGAGTGTAGGACACAAAATAATCTAGACAAGTTGGGACAGCCCAGATTCAGGCTAGATAGCAGGAAATGTTTCCTCACTGAACAATAGGACAGTGGAACCAGTTGCCTAGAGAGATGGTTGGCTCTCCCACAATGGGGACATTCAGAAAGAAACTGGACAGCCATCTGAGCGGGATGGTGTAACTTGGTGTCCTGCAACAGCAGAGGTTGGACCTTCATGGCCCCTTACAACACTAGTATTCTATGATACTATGACTGCAGCAGAGGAGAAGGTAGGAATTCATAAGCCTGATTTTCAAGTTCATAACACTGAACAGTGACTTAGTATTAAGTGCAAGCATAGCTTTATCATGGCGGAGTGTGGAGTTGTCTTAGGAAGTCAAAGTGACTTGTCTCGAATAGACCGACACTCTTTGCATCTGTGGTTCTTTCCTTTCAGGATGAATCACAAGAGATTGGTGGATCCAATCACTGAGAGGATTGGTGTTGCATTGTGTATAAGCAAGTACAGGAAGTACCCAGACTTTTCTTAGTGATAAGATGTTTTCCTTTGCAGCAATCTTGCCCTGGTATAAGATTCGTTTCCATTAATAGTCTGTTGCTGAATATATCCATCCTGCTTCAGGTTTTGTTCATGCTCAGTGGTAGCTTGATGTGAAATTGGAAGCTTCAGTAACATCTTGCTGCTTCTCTGTTCCCTCTGTGCCTTTTCCCTTTCCTCCTAAAGGCAGCATCCTCTATATGCTTTACTAATTGGAAAGGAATGTGGGATAGTCACTGAGTTCCTTAAGCATAGGGCAAACTGGTTTGCCTATGTAGGTAGAGAATAAGATTGGTGACAGAGGGAAGTCAGCAGGGTTAACCAGTGTCACATGTCTTACTGGGTGTCACATGTACACCTGTCTGTCTGCTGAACTGGTGCTGTGTTGTCTGTGAGTAATATTTTGAGGGATGTGACAACTGTGTCCCACTCCCAGGATGACAATTCCTCTGCAATGGAGAATAAGGGTATCTGAGAAAGGAGGCTTCTTTCAAGGGAGAGGGAATGGATCACACAAGTCTGTTCAGCGGCCGTATAGTTGTGTAGGTGACACTCAATATACACATGATTCGCGATATCCCCTATAACTTAGCTAGCTTCCTGCTTTCTCATGATAAGGGTTTTCTAGGAGATTTTGAACTGGAACAATTCTCCATGAAAATAAGGGTAACTTGCATAGGATAATTTGCACCAGTAAAATTTCTTCTGAACATTTTCTGATACACAAAAAGTTACCTAATTTAGCATGCTTAATTACTTGCATTTAAAAAACAATGAAGGTTTGAAAAGTACATGTTAATTTTTTATTCCAATACACTGCAAATATTTGAGCTGAAATATTTGAAGGGAAAAATTAAAGCATGCATATTGACATTTAGATGTTATATAGACTTTATTGGAATATTTGTAAAAATCAGTAAAATCACATGTAGGTCCCTTGCACTGTTAACTTTAAGGAAAAAGCTGTGGAACACAATTGGTGGACTAATAAATGTCAGCCGGGACCTGTGCAATAGGTTGACAGCCACACGCCCATTTCTGTGGAATTCCGGCTATTGTCCATGGAGGTGGTTGAGCCACCTGCAGTTTGGCTGTAGTAACTTACTCTCTCCATTTGACACACACTCATCCATGCTCTCTCATTACGTTTGCTAAGGATAATTACCTGAGAAAAAGTAATTCAATTTTGAAGACAGCAAGATTTCCAGATTTAGTATTTGCAGTTAGCATCCATTCAGGATTACTTTTGGCCTTGAAATGAATGTGTGCGTTAGAAAATAAAGTAGTGGAAAATTTTCTGTTTCTGAGAATATCTCAGAGGATAAACCAATATCCTCCTGAGCCAAGAATACACCTCTGGAAGGCAGAGGGCTTCTTGTGATTCAGTCATTCGAGGTAGCAGCAGTTGGGCCGGAAAGAGATGTCTAAGACACACGGTGATTTGGTAGCCTGGCACTAGAGCTGCAGTTGTCAAGCATCGTTGAATTGTATGGTAGAGATGGTGGAGTCGAGGCAGCAGCGGTACATACCAGCACTGATGTCAAGGGCAAACAGAATATGAGGTCTTAGACACAAGGGCCGCTAGGCAGAATATGGGAAGCCAAGCTCTCAAAGGTGGCATGATTTGAAGTGTTCACCATTTCAGATGCAGTTTTTATTTGCTGAAACTTTGAACACTGTCTTGGCTGCTTTTAAAAGAGTGTGTAGAAATACAGTCTGTCACTCAAATAAATGTATTAACATATTGATCATGAGGGAAGCCAACAAGAGCAGGGAAGCATCTCACTCCAGATGACTTGGGGCTGACAGTGAATATGTTCTTGATTGCCCCAATATGGAGGGACAGGTGGGGCAGTTGGAGTGCTTGGTTTTAAATGTGAGCAAAAATGCAGTGGACATAGCAGATACTTGGTGTGATGGAGAGAACCTGTGATATATGTTCATCACTGAAAGGCTATTCCACATATCAGCGAACACATAGTGTTAAGCTAGAAACTTCAGAAGAGGCAGACTTTTCTACAGAATTTATGTGGGTGACAATGTCAGATCTCAAAAGTGATGTTGTGTTGGTGATATAGGATTGTCTCCCTTACCAAAATGTCTTGGCAGAACTTGAGATGGAGAATGCAATCAAATAGGCATTTCAATGAGATTCAAGGGCATTACATTTATCGTGCACTTTATTTCTATTATTAGTACATTGCAATATATAATTAAATAATTATACAACTCACCATAAGGCAGAATCAGTGGGAGCTGCTAGGAGCCAGGCCGCACAGCGGGGGATGGGCAGCAGGCGGGTGGGCAAGACTTGTCTGTGTTGGCAGCCATCCCCCACTGCTGGCGTCGCCGCCTGGGCTCCACCTCAGATTGTTGGGCATTGGATTCTCTTGGGGAGCGCGCGGCCTGGATCTCTCGCATACATGGTTTGCAAGTGGGGTTCGCGCTCCTTTTAGGAGTGGTGGTGGTGCTCCTCATCGGAACCTGGTAAGAGCACTGTGCTCCTTGCCAGCCCTGGTGGTTCCCAGCAGCCCTTGCCCGTCCACCCACATGCGGAGCACAGAGCTTCCCATGGTGAATGGCGCCTGCTGACATGTGCTGGGATGCCCTGCACTTTGCTGGCATCCCGGGGCAGGTCTTGGGTTGTGGTATGAGCCTTGCCATGGCGTTTCATCCAACGTAGCGGACGCCTGTTGACCTGGAGTGGTGGGAGTGGGTTGCTTCGTCCTCCACCGCCTTCAGCCCCCGCTCAGCCACACAGGAACCTGGTGTGTGTCCCCTCATGCACCTTCCTGGCCCGGAGGCTCCTGTTCCTATGAGAGCTCTCATAGGAACAGGAGAGGAGGAGCAGGAGATGAGGGTTGCATGCTCCTTGTGAAGGTCAAGTGCCTGGCGGTCTGGAGTGGGGCTGGGGCAGTTGTGCTGGCTGCGGGGAGGGCTTTGCTCACTTGCCTGCTGCTCACTTTGCAGTCCGGTTTCTCTCAGGCCATGGACCGGTAGCGGTCCACAGCCCTGGGGTTGGGGACACCTGCTTTCAATATATCCAAAATAGAAAGCCACTAGGAAGGCTGTTGGATCATTGAGTGGTGAGGAGGATGGAGTACTAAAGGAAAGTAAGATTGTAGAGGAACAGAATGAACTGATACTTTCAAGAAGAGTATCTGCAAAGCAGAGGCAAATAGTGGAAGTTCCAGACTTGACTGACAAACTGATAACACACACCCCCATCAGGAGAGATGGGATTTGACCAAGAATCCTTAAATAACTTGACAAATGTGAAATTGTCAGTTTACTTTAAAAAAGTACATATTTTTAAGGTTTACCTCTATAGGACTGGAAAATTACCAGTTAAGCACCAGTTTTTCAAAAGGGTTAGGGGGCAGAGATCCTGGAAATTAGAGGTTCATTAGCTTAAAACCTGATCCAAGTGTGTAAGCGATTAATGTTATTAATGATAAAATTGCTAGGCATAAGAATAGGTGTCACAGGCACAGGGAGGGGGCTAGTGGCTGGAGAGCAGCACTTGTGAATGGCATCTTGGAGTACTGGTCGACAGCAAGCTGAACATGAGCCAGCAGTGTGATGTGGCAGTTAAGAAGGCAAATACCACTCTTGGATGTATAGCCAGAACTGTGGTTTCTGGAACTGTGGAGGTGTTGATACCGCTTTACATGACTCAGATGTGCTCACAACTGGAGTACTGTACCCGGTTCTGGGTTCCACATTATAGGAGAACCATAGCTAGGTTAGAACCAGTCCAGCCCAGGATCACAAGAATGGTATAATTGAGGGGAGGGGGAGGATTACATATGAGGAGAGATTGAGGAAGTGAGACTTTTCAGCCTGGAGAAGAGGATACTCCAAGGGGATCTTTTAGTGACTTACAGGTATGTAAGAGGATGTCATATGGAGGAGGACCATGACCTGTTCTTCCCTGCAGTGGAGGGCTGGATGCATTCCAGTGGGGCAAGCTCAAGGAACCAGGCTTCAGGGTTGACTAGGATATGGAATGGGCCACCAAGGGAGGTTCAAGGAAAGATTGGACAACCACATGTTGAGGATTACATGAGTCGAGCCAGCTGGAGCTGGGGATCAAACTAGATGGTACAGGAGGCCCCTTCTGACCCGCTTTGTTTCTATGTTACTTGGTATATAAGTGGTCATATTGAGTATTTACATGGTTGGTTTAAAAGCAAGTAGATAAATTAGGCTTAGTGGCTAGTAGCCATATATTACTTCCAGTACTGGAGACAGTGTGTCTCTCAATGGCAATTGTAGGGAACATGGGGAGTGCTGTTATCCCTTTGTCCAGCTGGGGAGCTTAAGAACAGCCTTGCTAAATCAAACCAAGGGCCCATTTAGTCTAGCATTCTGTTCATACAGTGGCCAGCCATCTGTCTGCAGGATCCCACAGCTGGAGTATGAGTGCAGCAGCACCTTCCTGCCCAAGGTCCCCATCAGCAGGCCTACTGCCTTGGAGACTGATCCTGTCCATTTGTTTAGCCACCTTGGGAAACAGTGCTGGGCTAGGTAGGCCTTTGGTCTGATCAAGCATGGCTGCTGTAATGTTCCTGGACAGGGAAAGGAGGAGAGGAAGAGATAGTATGCTGTGCGAGGGAGAAACTGTTGTGATGGACCATTGCTGGAAGGCTAGAATTGCGCTCTCCCTTTTTTTACTGAAAAACATCTAGACCATGGTTCTTTGTTTGGGTTTAACAATACAATGTTTGGAAATGGTTTATTGTAATCTAGTAACTTTGCTCATATGGAGATGTTAGGCATGTTGAATAGATCCAGGTTTTTATTGAGGACATGTTTTCTTGATGTTGGCTTACCTAGGCTGAGTAGAGGTATTAACTTAATAAAATAGTTCTTTCTGTCTGTCTGGACTGCAGTAGTTAAACCAGTTCAGCCAGTACTACTTAAATGACACATCAGGATGTTTGGAAGTGGTAGTGGAGGTGCAGAGACAGGATTAGATTGGTGATGAGCTCTAACTTGCCCCAACTCTCAAATTAATGTGGATAATGGTTTAAAAAAATGGAGCTGTGACAACATGGTCCAGAGCTCCTTCAGGCTATTGGGTGGAATAAAAATGAAATAAATAACATAAACAGCTTCTGTGGTTTGTATGTGAATATAAATGATTCATAGAGTGGAATTAAAAGGATGGAAGCAACTAGAAGGTCATCCCGCCCCTAGGCAGTTCTTTTATAACTGGTTTTAGGTTTATTCAAATTTAAATTTTACTGAGCAAACTTAGTTCTTAATCAAATGTATATGAATTGTGAATTTAGTGCTGGCCAAGGTATGTCTGCATAAACCTCCAAAAGTTTCTGGCTTGCCTTCCTCTTCTATCTTTGTATACCATTTTTGTCACATTGACAGTATTTTCAATTTATGAGAAATGTGTGGTTGCCTATAGATGGCTTAATGTGGACAATCCCCTGTTGCAATTAATCCCACCCTCCCCCACATAACTGAAGCATGCATCCTGAAAATGGGCATGTATTTTCCTGTCCACAGTTGGAATTTCTGGGCATCCCAATCACAAATGAATCCAAGCTGAGGAAAGACATGATGTCCCGCCTCACATGCCACCATCCCAGCGTTCTGCCGATGCCTGCTCTGTGGAAGGCTGCCGGCTTCTGTTTGGATGTTAACTTCAATTAATCCCATGTTCACATCCTGATTCATCCTGTTTCAATATTTCGTTGCTGAGATCCAAGGCATCATGCAACTTGTTTGGAACATACCGCATTTTAAAATATGATCTATTCTAAACATTTTAGTTACAATAAGTATCTCTTTTTAAAACTCAGCAGGTTTTATAGGAAACCAGGATTGATTGCAGGCATATTCAAGCCTACATATGCTGAATCCTGGCTTGAGTCACTAAAACCCAATGTTTTAGTAATGAAAAGGTGTATGACTATGTTACAGGAAAACATCTGAGGTCAAATATTCTAAATGACCAGGTGAGCCATGTATTTAAGTGAGACTGGCACCACCAGCAGCTGGACCTAGAAGAGGTCACCAATCCCACTGAGCCTTTCTGAGTGATTTTGTATTCTCGTTTCAGGCCTCCCACTTCTCTGAGCTCTGTAATGTATTCACTTTTAAATTACAAATACTTGAATTTGGCGATCAAATTGCATGAATTTGCTTTCTGTCATCTGGAAATCCTGTGCTGTCTATTAATGGCCATTCCTTGTTTGTGAAATGTTCTGGACACTTTCTGGGTTGAATCCAGTTTTACCTGGGATCAGTGGTGGCAAGCTGGCTTGCCTGCTCTTCCCTCCTCCCCAGGCAATCCCTCCAACCTCACGAAAATGCTGCACAGACTGTCAGGGGACCCTGCTGAAGGGGGTGAGCTTTGGCAGAGGGAGGATTTCTCCCTGCAGAATGGGCGGAGGGGCAAGACAGTTTTTTGGAGCCAACCCTTAGCCTGTTTCTATGCATTTCATTTGCATTTCCTGATGTAAATCTGAGTGCACTCAGTGAGAAACATGCAGAGAATCACAGCAGCATCCTTCAAGTATATGATTTATTTCAATGGGCTTGTATTTGTACAGAGAACAGAAATTCTGTGGTGAGAAAGTCATGTGGACTGTATTGTCCAAAGTTTTTGGAGTGTGCTGTGAGGTTGGGGTGGGGGGAGATTTTCTTCTGCTACAAACCAGTGAATTCTATTTGTGTTAGTAGCTGGTTGATACGTATGTCTTGTTAGGAAGTATCTTCATTTCAAAGTGAACTGATGAAATCTGACCCTTTTCTAGTGACTTAAATGGCCATATCATTTAGAGGTCGTTCTCCATGCTTAAGGAGACTTCAGACATCTTAAATCCGGGTTACATCCAACACCCCCTCTTTCTATTGATATTGCAGGGGGAGGGGAGGACTCAGAAGCATTTTTTTGTACACAGCAATGCAATGTCAGCTATTGTTCCCAATTACAAAAATCCTGCTGGGCATGTACAAGCTTTTGGATGCCCCTAAAATAGCTCCTTGCAAGTATTGTGTGTTCCAAGCTACTGCAGCCTCTGGCAATCCATCATGTTTAGGGTTCATACTCCCATCAATCCTAGCCAGTATGCCTCATGATTGGTAATGCCAGGAATTGTAGTCCAAGATATCTGGAGGGCACCAGGTTGAGAAAAACCTGGAGTATTATGTCATGTTGATCTTTTATACAACTATCCAATGGCTAAGTATCTGGCTAAAACAAAATCATTTTAGAGTTTGTGGCGTAAGAGCCCAATCCTATGCATTTTTAGACATAAACATCCTACAGGACCCTGTGTGACTGGCAGGGGCATGCTGGCACTGGTAGGATTTTTATGCAACCTCTTTGGTTAAAAAACAAAACAAAATATCTAAATCCTGTCGCCGAAAAGACAAACCAATAAAACACAATCTCTTTAGCATTACTTAACTAAATTGCCACAACCCTGATATGGGGTAAGGTCCCTTTAAGGACTCTCATTAAGGAACATATTTCATTTATTAAATTTCTGTATCTCTCAATAGTAACAAATCTTTGGTCAGTTTACAGAGATTGAAACCTTTAAAAATACATTATGAAATCCATATACATACAAACATAAATATACAACACGGGGTGGGGGGGGGAGAGAGAGAGAGAGACAGAGAGAGAGAGAGAGAGATCGATCCCCAATCTGAACAATCAATGCTTGGTCCACCAAACTCAGGATAAAAAGGTAAAAGGTAAAGGTTTCCCCTTGACGTTAAGTCCAGTCATGCCTGACTCTAGGGGGCGGTGCTCATCTCTGGTGCTCATCTCCGTTTCCTAGCCAAGGGAGCCAGCGTTTGTCCGCAGACGGTCTCCGTGGTCATGTGGCCGGCATGACTAAACACCGAAGTGCACGGAACGCTGTTACCTGCCCACCAAAGTGGTACCTTTTTATGTACTTGCATTTGCATGCTTTCGAACTGCAAGGTTGTCAGGAGCTGGGATGGAGCAACGGGAACTCACCCGGTTGTGCAGATTTGAACCGGCGACCTTTTGATCATCCAGCCCAGCAGCACAGCAGTTTAAACCACCGCCTGCATCCCTCAACTCAGGATAATCTGCACTAAATGGCAGCAGCTTTCCAGAGTTTCTATCAGGGCTCCTACCAAGCCCCCTCAGAAATGCCAGGGCTTGAAGGCAAAGCAGGGGTTCTCCCACTGAGCCACAGCCTGTCCCCTAAGGCCCATTTGCCACCTCTCCTGTTTCTGAAAGAGGTCTCACGCCTGTCACAGCTCCTTGCTGCTTCCCAGAGCAGTAAGTGGGTGCTGTCACAGGGTAAGAATGGGTGTCATTTTGAAAGAGCAATTACATTTTGCCCACAGCAAAAGTGCAGCTTAGTTTTGCTATGCTGCTTTTCGAACAGATGTACAGCCTAACAAGGGATTTTTGTGCAAAACATGGTTGACATTATGGTTTCTGGGGCAGAGGTTAGTTAGAACTATATTCCATGGCTTAGTTAAAAGTCTTTTGGTGCATTAAGAGGCATTCTGAATTTAAAAGGTTTTCTAACACAGATAGACATACGTGCAACAAGAATCAGGACCAGGTTGTCAGTTCATGTTTAGCAATCCATTGTGCTGTACTTCAGGTCTTATTAACCCTGGGGATGTGAGACTAGTTCTTGTAGGGAACTGTGGCCAAAATGTGAGTGTGCTGTAGGAGGTAGCAGTGAGTATTCAGTTTGTGCGTCAAAGGCAAACTCTGGGCAATGTATGTCCCCACCTCGCATATTATCTGGATCTGGAAGAAGCTGCCTAACCATTTGATCTGGAAGCAACGGGGAGCAGTCTCATGTGCATCAGCTGACTGTATTTGTAGAGTGTGGTCCGAGCTTCCCTTCTTTTTGAGGCTCCATTTCTTGACATTCAGGGATTTCAGAACACTAACTTGACCAGAATAACAGAAGGGATATTATTGACTTCTCTTGCAGTCTGCTGGCTGGATACTGTAACTGGAATGTTACCTGACTATGTGTAGCTGCAACATATTTTTGTTTGTTTGTTTTGCTTTGCTCTGATTTTTAATTCTTGACATGGTACTTGTAACATTTCAGAAGTGGCCCTTCTTCAAAGACTTTTCTTCCATTTTGATCAGTTGCAGAAAAAACAGTACTGCATCGTCTGGCACCTGACAGATGAACATATTTATTCTGGCAACACTGTGACATGACCTGATAAGTTAACCACAATATCAAGGGTCCCTAGACTTTCTAGCGCAATATATGCCATCATTTGCCAGGGATGCCCAACTGCATTCTAGAGGGGCAAAGGAACAGTCTCTACCAAAAAGATTAAAGACTGTCCTAGGAAACCAGAGGGGAACAATTACATTGTCTCAGGACAGTTTGTGAAAGACCTCAAGGTAATTTGATTGAAGGGGTTTCAAGGTGAAATTCATCAGGAGGTTGGACTCTTATTACCTGTTGTTTGAAAGGAATGTTTTTCTTGCTTTGTTTTTTATTTATCACACCATATATGCTCACCGTTATAATAATCTCTGCGTTATTACCCCTTGACAACATTGGATGATAACATTTTTTATGATGATAGCTGTTAAGGTAATTATCTCAATCTCACTCTCTGACTTCATATTTACATCTCCCAGTGATGGTAGATCTGCTGAAGCAGACCTGTATCTACAAAAACTTCTGCTAGAATATATTTGCTAATATGCTATCTTTCCAAATGAATAAAATGCATTTCAAAGATAACATCTATTCATTCAAAATGCCATTGGTTGATGAATGTTATATACAGTAGTTTTCAGCATTAAAGATTCTTGTTTATTCTTTGAAATGTAGTGCTTTACTATCAAGTTTAATGTGATATGAAAATAGACTGCTAATACTTAATATGATAGTGCTTCTTTCTAAATAATATGCTTTCTTTTGTTTTCTGTAAAACATGGTTTCTGTATCTCCCCTACTTCTCAGATGACAGTAACAAAGATACATGTACTTAGGTAAGATGGGCTGCAGCTGTTGTGTTGGACATATTTGCAGTTTTTCTGGTGCAAAACACAGATTGAGAGCAGTCTTAGCACACTTACTAGGAAATAGGTTGCCTCCAACTGACTTCCAAGTACATGAGGGATTGCCCTGCAAGTTGTTTATGGTTGTTGAAGCTGCAGGTCTGCGTCTGTTTGTCTGGGAGTAAACTGGTAAACAGAGTGAGTTTTTAAATTTGTGCATTGGTTTATTTTATATATCCTGCCTTGGAAGGATTTCTACCTTAATATGTATTTTTAAAGTGGCTCATAGAGTTCATAAATGTGAGTGTGATATGAATTTATATGTTAAGCTACATAGGGTGGATTTTATGTTAAAGGAGTAAAATATGTTGAGGCATTGCAAGAAAATAAATATTGCATATATTTCCTTTACCCCCTCAAATGCTCTTTTCTGGGGGAGAAAGTCTGTCATGTTTTCTCATGGCTCAGAATATGTATAGTTTTATGCTTGCATGCTGCTCCTGCATCTCTGTGATTCTTCCTCCATGATGGAACTCTGGTGGTGCATGTGTGATGCTCTTGCTTACCTGGGAAGTATAGGGGAGATTTTAGGACTACATTAGAGGTCGGCTCAAGGCAGCTTGTCCTCTCATTGACTTAAAGATTTGGGCATCATTTGGTCAATTGGGATTTGGTATTTCTTTGCAGCTTCACCTAAGGCTAGCATTACCAGCAGAGAAAGATATGACAAAAGTTATGAAGTGAGTTCCCCAGACACAAGTCTGAGTGAAAGGTGACTCCTGGGTCCAAACAGGTTGAAGGCTGTTGCTTGAAAGGAATTTACCAGGATGATGTAAATCTGCTCTTGCAATATAAATATAGTGAATTCTAACATTGTCTTAATATGTCAGTGTATAGAAGATGGACTTGTTTTACTAGCTTTGCACAGTTCCCCCTTCTTAGTGAGAACAGGTATGCAGCTACAGTACCTTAGTCTGGGTGTTTGCCAAAGAGTTTTCTTCAGGCAAACATATCCTGGCTGATGAGTAAATTCTAGCTTTGTTTTATCGATCACTTTGCTTTTATTGTAACTTTTTGTGTTTATTGTACACTAACACCTCTTGATGAGAGGCTGTTTATACATTCTGAAATAAATAAATAAAGAGGGGCTTTTAAACTAGCCTTTTTTTGCCACTGTTCATTTTACTCAGAGTCTGAGGGCTCAGTCCTGCAGGCTTTCCCACCCAATGCAGAATGGGAAGAGCAGCAGAGAAGAGCATCACTTCCTATGCCTTCCCCTCTTTGTTTTTTACTAAATGGTGTTGTTGGATATCTTTTTCTATTTTACCATTCTTATAATAGTTATATAATACAAAACTCTGGCTGGCTGGCTGGCTTATTTATGCATGCATGCATGCATGCATACAATAACATAATATACCGGGATTTCTTGCATTCTGGCCTTCCCAGTCACCTGCCCTCTACCTGCCCTTGCCCTTTTTGTTCCCTTTCTGAGGTCACTTCCCCAACCTCAGGGGGTTGATTGGATCTTTTTGCACTGGCTGTGAGGTGAGCAGAAGAAGAGAGCAGGGCACTCTGAGCTATCCAGTACCATCCCACATAATGTCAAGGGCAGGGGTCGGCAACCTTTAACACTCAAAGAGCCATTTGGACCTGTTTCCCACAGAAAAGAAAACACCGGGAACCGCAAAACCCTTTTGACATCTAGAATGAAGATAACACTGCATATATAATTTTTACCTTAATGCTATGTATAAAAAAACTATAGTGTGTTGCATTTGTGAAATCAGTGAACTGCTACAGAGAAAACAAATTTTTATATCTGCTTGCAACAAAAATATTTTGAACTCTGAAAAAAAGACACTGGGTTGAAGGTTACTTTCAAATAAAATACTCAGTGTCTATTTGAGTCCTCCTCGTATTTATGAAATAAAAAGCCGAACTTAAATTATCCACCTGCAGCAAACCAAAAATGCCGTCTGCTTCTATGTTCCCTCATCCTTGTATCACGTGTACTGGAGGGTGCAGTCAGCTGTCATCCTGAATTAAAAAAAGACTAACTGATACTTTCGTACAGTAAGTAGAGTTTCTGCAATACAACAAATATAAATAGTCTGATGAAATATGGAACAAACATTCCTCTCCCAATGTAATAATGTTGCTGGAATTTCTATAATAATCTTCTTAAAACAAGGAAGTAGATCTTTTTCTTCCTTATGATTTAGCTGCAGCTCTTGTTCAGTCACTAAAAACTGTTATTTTTAACCTTACATTATAAACTAGTAGGACTCCATTCATATATTTTGAATAGGAGAACAGCTTCCTGCAGAGTCAAAGTCAGTGCTAAAGGGCTGCATGCATTAAACAGCAAACCCCATAAGTCCGTCAGCAGTAAAAGCAAATGAATCTACCCACGTACCATTAAACGTTCAGTTTTCTTCAGAAACTTTTCTTCGGATTTATCCCTAGTTGGGGGGGGGGGGACTCAGTAAATCGGGACTGTGGCAGATATAGGTGTGTTTAGTGACTGATTAGCAGATAAACAGTCAAGTGCTGTGAATTGTGACAGGTCCCAAGCACAGCTTTTAACATTCAGATAAAGGAGATTACATTGGGACAAAGAGAATCCTTTCAGCAGCTTTTCATTTTGTACCATGAGAGCCTGCAGGAAGCTTGTTTAGCAGAGGAATGTAGCGATTTACTTAACTAACTGATTTACTTACTTTCCTGAGTGGAGCTTGGAGCAGATCAGCGGCTGTGCTGGGGCATGTTTTCAGCAATGGAGCTGCAGCAGAGGGGTTCAAGAGCCACATGCGGCTCTGGAGCCACGGGTTGCCAACCCCTGGTCTAGGGGATCTAGGATTATTCTTGAAAAAGCTAATGTAGGTCATCATGACATCTCCGCATGGATGTGGGATCTCCACCTGTTCTGCAGCATGCCTACTTTGCGACCACCCACAAATCTCTGGGCATCAAAGTAAATGTAGGACATTGTGTGGCTGCTTGAAAGCCATGCCCATGCTGATGCCTTAAAATTCACGGTGTTGTGTTTGGCTTCAATTTTGTCACTGTGTCTGGTGTTAAAGGAGCATAGAACAGGTGAGTGCTAGTGCATTAATCTTCACTGTAGAGCCATAAAACACTGTAGAGCAGTGTTTTATGAAACAGGGCTTTTCCAGAAGGGTGATAATGCCTGGAGGCCACAGAGAAACTCTGGGTCAGTTCACATATCGGCATGAGCCACAGTGGGAATCAGTCGCTGGGTTGGTTGGTTGCTTGGCAGTCTACATTATGACCAACAGACTGTTGGGTGCTTAGTAGTTTGCTGTGGCTTCTTTCCCAGTCTTTCTTCAGTCCTTCTGTCTGCTCATGGCCTTTGCACAAGAGCTCCTCATGTTTACACTTGTGAAGGACAGAAAAATAAATCCCTCCAACATGCAAACACATTTTTGCAGTAGTAATGCATGCTTCTGCAATAAATACAGCCACACTCCTGCAGTCATAACACTTATTTCTACCAATAGCTCTGCCCTGTTCATCAGCCAGTTTCTGAGTTTAGAGACAAGGGAAGTGCTGAAAGAGCAGGAGACTGACAAATGTCAATTCAGGATGTAATAGGAAGGGGATTCAAACAAGGCGTGGGAGCTTGACCTGATTTGCCACTGCATCCAGTGAGCGCATGTCCCTCCTGCTCTTCCCCCACCCCCATCCTTCACAAGTCCGCAGTAGTTCTTTGGCTTTCTTGTTGACAGTGGTTTCCAAAAGGGAAGTTCTGAAATGGAAAGTAACTTGACAAGTCAAATGTACTACTGCCGATGGTGCATTGTGGATAGGTGAACTTGTGCACTTGTGGTGGGTGGGTGGGAAGGGGTCTTCACTTATGAACAAACATCTCTCTGTACTTCTGGAGTGCAAACAAAGGGTATTTTTCTGTTGGTGGAGGCTGAGGAAGGCTAGAGGCAGCATTGGGAAGATCACAAGGCTCAGCTGGGCTTCTTGTCACTCTTCCATAACTCTCCACAATGTGACAAGCTATCCAGAGAACGAGCCATTCTGAAGACTGCTGTGAGCCATGATTTCTCTGCATGGGTCGTGTGTGATTGAATCATGTTCACTGGGTTCATTCAGCATGATGAGTCATATTGACAAAAACCAGGTTCACAGCTTTGTTTGTTGGCTTACTGTGTTGTGCGAACCCAGTCAATGTCAGAACCAGGGTTCATCTGAAGGAGCATGTGTACATGTAAGTTTACATGTGCCCACTGGTACTCATTGCAGTAAGGAAGTGAGGGATAATTAGACAGAATTTTTAGAAACAATGTGTTACCTATGTTGTTGTTGTTGGTTGCGAAGTTGTGTCCGACCCATCGCGACCCCATGGACAACATTCCTCCAGGCCTTCCTGTCCTCCACAATCCCCAGGAGTCCACTCAAGCTTACACCAACTGCTTCAGTGACTCCAGCCACCTCATCCTCTGCCGTCCCCTTCTCCTTTTGCCCTCAACTGTTCCCAGCATCAGGCTCTTCTCCAGGGAGTCCTTCCTTCTCATTAGGTGGCCAAAGTATTTGAGTTCCATCTTCAGTGTCTGGCCTTCTAAAGAGCAGTCAGGGTTGATCTCCTCTAGGACTGACCAGTTTAATCGCCTTGCTATCCAAGGGACTCGCAGGAGTTTTCTCCAGCACCACAATTCAAAGGCCTCAATCCTGTGGCGCTCAGCCTTCCCTATGGTCCAGCTTTCACAGCCATACATTGCAACTGGGAAAACCATAGCCTTGACTATACGCACTTT
>NW_025336386.1:2929832-3156779 GCF_004798865.1 Varanus komodoensis
GCAATGTATGGCTGTGAAAGCTGGACCATAGGGAAGGCTGAGCGCCATACATTGCAACTGGGAAAACCATAGCCTTGACTATACGCACTTTTGTTGGCAGGGTGATGCCTCTGCTTTTTAGTATGCTGTCTAGATTTGCCATAGCTTTCCTCCCCAGGAGCAAGCATCTTTTAATTTCTTGACTGCAGTCCCCATCTGCGGTGATCTTGGAGCCCAGGAAAATAAAATCTGGCACTACCTCCATTTCTTCCCCATCTATTTGCCAGGAAGTGAGAGGACTGGATGCTGTGATCTTAGTTTTCTTAATGTTGAGTTTCAAGCCAACTTTTATGCTCTCCTCCTTCACCTGCATCAAGAGGCTCTTTAGTTCCTCTTCACTTTCTGTCATGAGAGTGGTATCATCTGCATATCTGAGGTTGTTAATATTTCTCCCAGCAATCTTAATTCCAACTGGTGATTCATCTAGGCCCGCCTTTCTCATGATGTGCTCTGCATATAAGTTAAATAGGCAGGGCGACAGTATACAGCCTTGCCGAACTCCTTTCTCAATTTTGAACCAATCAGTGGTTCCGTGCCCAGTTCTCACTGTTGCGTCTTGACCTGCATGTAGGTTTCCCAAGAGACAAATAAGATGGTCAGGTACTCCCATCTCTTTAAGAACTTGCCACAATTTGTTGTGATCCACATAATCAAAGGCTTTATCATAGTCAATGAAGCAGAAGTAGATGTTTTTCTGGAACTCCCTAGCTTTCTCCATGATCCAGCATATGTTGGCAATTTGATCTCTAGTTCCTCTCCCTCTTCAAAATCCTGCATGTACTTCTGGTAGTTCTTGGTTCACATACTGCTGGAGCCTAGCTTGTAGGATTTTGAGCATAACTTTGCTAGCATGTGAAATGAGTGCAATGGTGCAGTAGTTTGAACATTCTTTGGCATTGCCCTTCTTTGGGATTGGAACGTAAACTGACCTTTTCCAATTTTGAGACTTAAATTTGCTGGCATATTGAGTGTAGCACTTCTACTGCATCATCTTTTAGGATTTTGAATAGCTCAGCTGGAATACTGTCACCTCCACTAGCTTTGTTGTTGCTCAGACTTCCTAAAGCCCATTTGACTTCACATTCCAGGATGTCCGGCTGGAGGCCAGTGACCACCCCATCATGGTTATCAGGGATGTTAAGCTCTTTCTTGTATAGTTCCTCTGTGTAATCTTGCCATCTCTTCTTAATCTCTTCTGCCTCTGTTAGGTCCCTGCCATTTTGGTCCTTTATCATGCCCATCTTTGCATGAAATGTTCCCTTCATATCTCCAATTTTCTTGAAGAGAGCTCTGGTCCTCCCTATTCTATTGTTTTCTTCTATTTCTTTGCACTGTTCATTTAAGAAGGCATTCTTATCTCTTCTAGCTATTCTCTGGAATTCTGCATTCAGATTTGTGTATCTTTCCTTTTCTCCCTTGCCTTTCGCTTCCCTTCTTTCCTCAGCTATTTGTAAAGCTTCCTCAGACAGCCATTTTGCTTTCTTGCATTTCTTTTTATTTGGGATGGTTTTAATTGCTACCTCTTGTACAATGTTGCGAACCTTCATTCATATTTCTTCAGGCACTCTGTCTATCAGATCTAATTCCTTAACTCTGTTTGTATATTAACTTTCCTTAACTCTCTACTGTATATTCAGTAGGGATATGATTTAGGTCATACCTGAGCGGCCTAGTGCTTTTCCCTACTTTCTTCAGTTTAAGCCTAAATTTTTCAACTAGTAGCTCATGATCTGAGCCACAGTCAGCTCTTGGTCTAGTTTTTACTGACTGTATAGAGTTTCTCCATCTTTGGCTGCAGAGCACATAGTCAGTCTGATTTCTGTGTTGACCGTCTGGTGATGTCCATGTGTAGAGTCGTCTCTTGGGTTGTTGGAAAAGAGTGTTTGCTATGACCATCGTCTTCTCTTGATAAAATCCTACCAGCCTGTGCCCTGCTTCATTTTGTACTCCAAGGCCAAACTTGCCTGTTATTCTGGTTATCTTTTGGCTTCCTAATTTAGCATTCCAATCCCCCATGATGATAAGGACATCATTTTTGGGTATTAATTCTAGAAGGTGTTGTAGGCCTTCATAGAACCGGTCAGCTTCAACCTCTTCAGCACCAGTGGTTGGGGCATAGACTTGGACTATTGTGATGCTGAATGGTTTTCCTTGGATTTGAACTGAGATTATTCTGTCATTTTGGAGATTGTATCCTAGTACTACTTTTCCTGCTCTTTTATTGACTATGATGGCTACTCCATTTCTTCTGAGGGATTCTTGCCCACAGTAGTATACCTGATGGTCATCTGAATTAAATTCACCCATTCCTGTCCATTTTAGTTCACTGATTCCTAAGATGTCGATGTTCAGTCTTGTCATCTCTTGTTTGACCACATCCAGCTTGCCTTGATTCATGGATCTTACATTCCATGTTCCTATGGAGTATAGATCTTTGCAGCATCGGACTTTCCTTTCACCACCAGATACATCTGCAACTGAGTGTCCTTTCGGCTTTGACCCAGTCGCTTCATTCTTTCTGGCGCTACTAGTACTAGCCCTCTGCTCTTCCCCAGTAGCATATTGGACACCTTCTGACCTGAGGGGCTCATCTTCCAGTGTCATATCTGTTTGCCTTTTGTTACTGTCCATGGGGTTTTCATGGCAAGGATACTGGAGTGGGTTGCCATTTCCTTCTCCAGTGGATCACGTTTTGTCAGAGCTCTCTGCTATGACCTGTCTGTCTTGGATGGCCCTGCATGGCATAGCTCATAGCTTCATTGAGCTATGCAAGCCCCTTCGCCACGACAAGGCAGTGATCCATGAAAGAATGGTACCTATATTGAGGTGCTATTGCTGCCACTAATACTGAATAGCATATAGCTATATTATTTTTTCCCCACTGAGTAAATTTTATTATTATTTTCTACAAACTAAAAAAAAAGAAACTAAAAAAAAAAATCAAGAATCAGAAACATCAGAACTGCTGGGTCAGCCCCCCATTTTTTTATAGCAATCCGTAAATATATTCAAATCTATGTATAGTCCAGCATATAGCTATATTATTAATACAGTGTATTGTTCTGCTGGGCTAGCCCATGGGGTTTCAGGTAAGGCTGCTTCCCCAAGCCCCATGATCATAAGAAGGTTTGCTGTTCCTTCTGATCATAAGAAATAGTATGGTTATGGTTTTGAAGACTTTAATTTTTATGGCTTTGTTTGTAATTTATGTTTTCTGAATTTTGGTAAATGGCCATGGTTGGTTCTAGAAAGGTACTAGAAAGGTACTGCTGGCTTTGTGAGCTGTCCAGCATGGGGTGCCTCAGGATTCAGTTTTCCCTCTCATGCTATACCACATCCACATGAAACCTCAGGGTGGGGTCATGTGGCATTTTGGAATGTGTTTGCATCACTGTGCTGCTGACACACAGCTCTTCTTCCCATTCCCATCAGGTGAGGCTTTGGATGTGCTAAACTAGAGCCAGGTTGCCACAATGCACTTAATGAGGGTCAATGCATGGAAGGTCAACCCAGACAATATTGAGATGCTGTGGTTCTTCTGACTGGGAAAAGATGTTCAACCTGTTTTGGGTGAGGAGACATACCCCTTGCAGGAGCAGGTTTATAGTGTAGGTGTCGTCTTGATGCTCTGGTGACCTCAATGCCATGGAGTACCTTCTGCTCACTACAGCGGGTGTTTCAGTTATGCCCCTATCTGGACAGGAATATCCTGGTTTCAGCAATCTGTAAATTGGATTGTTGCTATACACTCTGTGTAGGGCTCCTCTCGGAATACTGTTAAGAAGCTCAGCTTGTGCAAACACAGCACCTGGTCTAATAACTGGGACCAGAAGGTCTGAACCTACTCTGATCTGCTTGCCTTGGCTGCCTGCATTAAGCTTGATTCAAGGTGCTAAATTTAACACTGTCTAGAAAACGTTAGACGACCGAAGACTGCAGTACTGGATGGAGGATCTCTCCCAGCTGCATATCACTGTGGACCCTGTGATCAGCATCTGAGGCCTTCAGCCAAGTGCTATTTCCAAAGGGGACTCAGAGCGGCCTTCTCAGTGATGGCACCACCAACTGAGGAATGCACTCACCACTCAGATTTGTCTGATAGCAGCTTTGTCATCCTTTTGGCCTCTGGTTAAGCCAGTTGAGACATTTAAAGACATCCAAGGATATTTAAGAGTTTGATAGGAAGCATCTACATCAAAATATACTATTTTGATTGCTTTTACATTTTTTTTAATACAGTGTTTTATTGTACTGTGGTCTTGTCCTAGGATCTGTTGTAAACCAGCCAGTGAGCATCAGATGTTGAGTGGTATAGGTATGAAACATGAAATGGATAAACAACATATGGCTGAATCAGAGCAGTCGCCTACCTAGTCCAGCATTCAGTTTGTGCAGTGGCCAGCCAGATGCCTCTGATAGGTGCCTGCATGGTAAAAAGCGCCCTTCAGCCCATGTTCCCAAGCAGTGGCTATGCAGAGGAGATAACAGCCGATTCTGCTGTGTGCCACCAGCTCTCCCAGTTGTGGGAGGGACACATTCCCAGTAGGGGAGGCCCTGCCTCTTGGCAGGGCCTTAGTCCAGCTTTCAAAATCCTCTCGGAAAGAGCAATTTCATTCCATGGCCCTACAGAGCGTTTACTAGCACACCGTTCAGGAAGACGTTTACCAGTTTACACTTTAGGTCATGCCCAGAGTGTACCTTGAGGAGTGATTCTCCCATAGGCGCCCCAAGGCACAGCGCCCGTGCCTGTGTGGCTGGGGACAGGCACAGGGTTTAGCACATGCTGCCCAACGTGGCCCCTTGTATAACACTGCAAGGAGGAGGATGCTTGATTGGTGGCTTTGGGGGTTCAGAAGCAGAATCTATTAATTTTTGCTCATGGATGCATTTCTTCATGTGAGTTATCATGGCCATTTTTACTGTGTCTTAAAATTAGAAAGGAAATGTTATCTATGAATACTGCTAGATATACAGCCAAATAGTGTTTTACATTGCCTTCTATATTTTCTTCATCCTACTGGGCTTGCAATTGTTTTATTTATTGTGCACTTAGAGTTTGATTGTATGCATGGATCTTGCCTTTGTTATGATCTGCGGTTATACCAGTAAAGTTTACTACCCCTAGTGCCTCTGTTCGGAACTCGGCCAGGGAAAGCCTGTGTAGGGTAAAGTTAGGACCCTGATGGAGTAGCTTCAGCTGGCAGCTTGGTAAGAGACTGGATGATGTTGGAGATGACTTGGTGGGGTTCCCCTCACAGCACTGTTTGACACCCCTTCCCTAGTTAGTTTGGCCCACTTTTGAGTGGCAGTGGTCCTGCAGTCTCAGCTGAAAGGCCTTTCCAGCTTCTGCTAATAACTAGAGTCCTGCCAATTGAACTTGGACATTTAGGATGCAGAACTACTGTTTTACTGCTGAGGTAATGGCTCATGCAGCAAAATGAAACAGTTTTGTTTTACAGAGGTTGGCATGCACATAGCCACACAGGAAGCACATAAATCTACATCATCATCCTTTATAACTTACTCCAGGTTTAGGTTTCTGGCTGTCTTTGAAAGGTTTTGGAAAACAACTCACATCAATGCATGGATTCAAACCTGGGACCTTTTTCATGCAAAGGGTATGGTCTGTCATGGCGCTCTCTTTGGGGGAACCAGATAGGCAACATTTTCTAAACTGGAAGAGAGTCTTCTTGATGTGACTATGTACATGGGTATAAGGGCAGATAGACCAAAATGTTCTGGTTCTTTACTAGGATGGTTAGGATAAAGAAATTCCCAATAGCTTGCTTTGTTGTCTAGAATTGAAGGGCACGTGATACTGAGTCCGAAAGCTGGTATTTTGTAGGATCACCAAGATCATCATGCATAACTTTTGAAGCTGTGGATTTGATAGAAATGTCTTATATGGGCTGGAATTTTCTGTGAAATCCCATATTCTATGGAAGAACCACACATGATTTTCAGAGCACATCTTGTTTCTTGCTGCCATTTATACAGGCTTTCTCAACCTAGTCTCCTCCAAAAAGTTTGAACTGCAGTTTCTAGCATTCCCAGCTAGCGTGTTCATTGGCCATTGAAGGCAGTGCAAATGAGCATGGAATGTTGATATTCATGTGTTCTAGCTGCTTTTTTGTAAACACTTTAATGTTTTTTCAACCTGCTATATATGTTGTTAGGAGGAGGAGGAGGAGGTAGTAGCACCAGCTTAATTGAAAGGAAGACCCTTAATAGAAGAAGCAAGTTGAAAATTGGGGAAACCGTGTGTTTCTGCATAAACAACTGTATAAATACATATCTGGGTAATTTCTATTCCATGACTGGCTTCCCACATTCACTTGAGCAATGTACATTTAGAAAAAGGAAAAGTTAAGAATACATTTGGTATGATCAGAGGATGTTTGAAGATCAGAATGATAAAATCTGATTATTAGGTGACTAGTATTACAATGAAAATCACAAGTGAATGTAGTCTCTAGCAGATTTGTTCTTTGTGCCCCCTTTATTTCTGTGAGCTTCAAACATAATCCTGTTAGGAATTAATGTGGTAATCGATTAATTGGTGCAGTTAACCAGTTAAAAGCTTGATTGCAGTCTAAAAATAGAACTCAGATTGGAATCTCTCCCCCTCCTCCCAAAATATTTATAATCTGTTTCCTATGTGTTCTAGACCCCTGTTGTTTTCCCTCTGCTGCTGGTGAGGACTCCTTAAAGTAGTTTTGCAAGTGGGCCTGTGAGTTAGATTGGGGGAGGGGCGGTCAGTCTTTTGGGGATCCTATGAATAAGAGGGTGTGCGAGTGTGAGGGGAGTGATGGAGTGGTAGGTTTATGTATGCTGTGACCTATATTGAGGCTACAGAGTAATCTAAAACCTTTGATAGTGTAAAATTGATTGGAATATGCAGCAAATTAACAGAGTCTTGTATCTGAGCAACTAAAAGCACAAACAAGGCCCTTAATTTCTTCCCCCACTCTTGGGTTAATCTGGCCTTCTTGTATTCAGTAAGAGAAGTGAATACAGTTTGCTGTCCTATTGGAATCTCTTGACCTAGCCCCTGCACTTCCGGATCTCAGTTGCTGTTTTCTGTATGGCAGTTTGCTTTTGCAGTGGTTATATTCATCATGCTCTCTGGTGGGAAGATCCAGCATTTGCATGATTACCAGTGCAGTGTCTTCAGTATTTTGGATCATAGCATGCTGCAGTGTACTGTGGTACCCTGGCTCACGAACTTAATCTGTTCCAGGACTCTGGCCAAAAATGGTCGTGAGCCAAGTTAAATTTCCCCATAAGGTTCAATGTAAAGAAGGTTAATCTGTTCTGTAACTATTTTTTTAATCAGAAAAATGTGAAGCAAAGTGGCAAAGAACAACAAAGATCACAGCCCTCTCCCCACCCCTCATCCCAGCACAACCACGATTGCGCCCGTCATCCCTGCACATGTCTGTCATCCTGGCGCACTGGGGGGGGGGGGAGATGGGCACAAACTGGGTGCACTGGGGAGGGGAAGAGATGGGTGTGAATGTGGGTGCACTGGGGGTGGAGACGGGCGCAGTTGTGCTGGGGGGGGGGTAGATGGCCAAGATCGTGGTTGTGCTCCTGCAGGAAAGACGGGCACAATCACAGGAAAACTCCTGCAGGAAAGACAGGCGCGATCTCTCCCATCTCCCCCCCCCCGCCCCCAGCACTATTGCGGCCATCTCCCCACTTGGGGTGGGGTGGGGAGACGGCTGCGATCATGGTCGCCACCCAATGCAGAGTTCGTGACCTGAGTCAACATTTTTATGAAATTTTTGTTCGGGACCCAATTTGGTCATGAACTGAAGCATTTGTGAACCGAGATACCACTGTATATGATCAGCAGCTTTATGCGATAGCTATATAGCTTTGTTTTTCAAAGGCTCTTTTAATAATTTCCATAATATGCAGTGCAAGCTCCAGGAAGAGTTCCTGTGGCATCTACTGGGTAGAATGTCTGTGCATGCGCTCTCTTTCTCTGTCAGTTAGTTTAGATTGTGGCTGGAATTTTGAGTGGCATTGGTGATGGGTTTGCGGGTATACAAATACCAGTAGAAGACATGACAGTTGAAAGTGACTAATTGCAGTTCTCTCTTCTTTCAGTAAAGTTTGATTTCTGAGAATTGAGTTGAATACCCTTTTCAGTCTGTTCTCATCATATAAAGTTAGAAGACATAACAGCTTGTCTGCTTCACATCTTCCAATGCTTGCCCTTTTCAGGGTACAGAAAACTGACAAAGATGAGAATCAGGTTTCTTTCGGAGAAAAAGGACAGCAATACTGTATTCAGGGCATCCTCAGCCAGAAGGCATTGCTTTGCCATTATCTTTTGAGGAGAGGAGAAACTCTTAGGAAGAACTTCACTGTCCCAGTCCATACCCAAATCTGAGACTATAGGATCTCCTCTGAGTAGTGGTGGTGGTAGAACTAACTCCCATTGTAGATGTGTCTGCCTAGCTTACTGCTGAGACAACATTCTCCTATGGTTCTGGTAGAGGAGAGCACCAGGCAGGAAAGCTCACTCTGAGCTATTAATGACCCCCTTGCAGCTGCTAGTTGCGCCAGAAAGTTTCTGCCTTTACTTAACTTTCATGTTCCTGGTGTACTTACCTTGATTTACTTACCTCATATAATGTCATCCATTTGATCTCCTGTGACTTCTACATTGACTGGATTTCCAGACTCTCTCAAATGATAACAGCTTCCTCTGTGAGCCACAGGTAACCACAGAGCAGAACAGTCTCTTCTTCTGTCACTGTCACCTCTGAAATGAGAGATGCTAATTGGTTGGTATGGAGTGGTTTTATTATTCAGTTCTTTGTGGCATAGATACTATATAAGATTTGGTTTTCTAAGAATTACTTTGGGTTAGAGCATTTGGAAGTGTAATTGCTGTATGCTGTTATTTAACTTGGTATGAGGGAGAGGACAAGGTTAATAGAGAATTTGCTTTTAAAAACATATCTACCTATCATAAGAAATTTTATATTTACCCATCCAGTAATTCTTCCCTTTGTGCCCCCCACAGCTGCAGCTGTCCATAAAGAACACCCCAGTCTCAACACACAGCCATTTAGTACTTAAAACCAAGTTAAAGCAGCAGTCATTTATTACTCTGAACTAATAAAGGGTTTTATTTTATGAAACTATAGGTTTTGCATCTAGGAGTTAAAAATCTGTTCCTTGTGGGAACTGACAGGAAGTATAACACCAGTGTCTTGAAACTTAGTTATTTCTGTCTGTCCTCCCTCCCTCCCCCCTCCCTCTTTTTCTCCCCCAACTCCTCATCCAAAAGCTGCGTTCTGAATTGGAAGCAAAATGAGTCTATCAAAGGAGTGTAACCTATTCTGGAGGCATCCTTGAAATGCAGCTCAACAGCTATTGTTATCATTCTAATACGCAGTACAGAACAGTTAACAGATAACAACTGAACCACTTTCTCTGAAGTCATTGACTTTTGTCTCACTCCATCAAAATGTGCAGGAAAACTTGTTGCTTTTAATAGGGTTAGGTTTGTATCCACTACCCTTTTGTGAGGTGGACCATCCTTAATGGTAGGTCACTGTGTTTGCCATTTTAGAGCTATAGAATCTCAAGATAAGAGCTTTCTGGGAAAGCCATGGTGAAGATGGGAGATAGAACTGGGTGCTCCCCAGACTAGCAGTTTTGTCTCAGGTTGAAAGCTAGCCAGGGCTTAGTTAAATTCTTGTCCAGAGTCAAAGTAGTAGTAGTTAACATGATAGATGAAGGAGTTGGTAATGTGCTGAGTAATAGTGCACACATACAACTAATCACTTGTGTTTTCAGTATTCCTGGAATGATTCTGGGTAGAAGACCTTTTATGTAGTTTCTGTCTCTTAGTTGTGACATTGGGCAGTTTCTCTAGTGCTATCAACCTTTGCAATTTTTATAGTCTGCCTTTTTTAACCAGTCACTTGGTTGATCAGTTTAAATGCACACTGCAAAACCTCAGTAAAAGTGACTTTTTGAGTACCTTTCAGACTGCTGAACAAATGACCATCCAAAAGTTAATTGCTTTTGAAGAAAGGACTGCTAGAAGAAAAGGACTTGGTTTTTTGTTGTTCATTGCTGGAATTAGGAAAGACAGAAACAGTGCATCAGAAGGGGCCTCCCGGGCCATCTATGTAGTCTGTCCCCTGGCCCCAGCTGGCTCTGCTCATGACATTCCTACCAAGTGCATGTCCAGCCTACCCTTGAACACCCGCACCAATGGGACTTCAACCTCCCCCAGTGGAAGCCCATTCTATATCCAAGGGGTCCTAACTGTCAGGAAGTGCTTCCTGAGATCCAAAGTGAACCTTGGTTCACTGAGCTTTGCTCCATTGGAACATGTCCTGCCCTCCACTGCAGGGCAAAACAGGTCTCCACCCATGGCACCTAGTCCCATACCCGTATGTTGCCAACAGATTCCTATTGGAGTCTCCTCTTCTCCAGGCTGAAAAGACCCACTTTGACCTGCCACTAACCCATTTCCCTGATCTCAAAGCAAAGGATGGAGTGATCACTCCCATCCAGATCTCCCCTAATCTGCACCCCATGTACCAGCTCCTCCCTGTTGGTCAAGACCAAGTCAAGGATGTTTCCCCCCCCATCGCCTCTCGGACCCTCTGAGTTGAAAAACCCTCCCTCTATCGTGTCTAGGAGGGAACGTGACCTGACCATTGCTGCTGAGTGAGTCTCCCAACTAATTTCTGGGAGATTGAAATCTCCCATAATTACTGTGTCTCTCCCCCAAGATATCCTTCGAATCTGGTCTGTCAGGGCATCATCCAAGGTTTCAAGTTGGCTCGGTGGGCAATAGCGTACCCCTACTGTCAGGTCCCTCCCCCCATCAGAACCCTTAAATTTTACCCAGACTGCCTCTACCCGTTTCCCATCTGCACCACCCTTTACCTCACTACCTCCTCTCCCTCCCCGACATACAATGCTATGCCCCCTCCCTTCCTGTCCTTACATTCCTGCCTTTCATCCCACGGTGTCTCTGTGATCCCCACTAGGTTATACCCTCCTATTCCCAGGAGAGCCTCAAGCTGTTCCTGCTTGTTTTCCATGCTTCTAGCGTTGATATACATGCATCTCAGCTCCCTCCCACAACCCCCCTTCTTCTGGTCCCCCGGCCTCCTTGTTCTTCCCTTCTTCCCTGGTACCAGAACCCCTGACCCTGCATTACCTCCAACACCCTGACTCTGAAACCCTGATCCTCTCCTCTCACTTTACCAGTCAGAACAGGTTTGCGGGGGGGGGGGGGTGGACCCCCCGGCTCAGTTTAAAGCCTTTTGGATGAAGCGCGGTAGAGCATCTCCAAAGGACCTTCTCCCCATCCTTATGAGGTACCCCCCCCATCCCTTGCCATGATTGAGAAACACAAAACATTCCTTCTGACACCATGTCCTGAGCCAGTTGCCTCCTCAACTCTCCTCTCCCTGGCTGGCCCGGATCCCTGGACAGGCAAGACAGAGGAAAAGGCCATCTGGGCCTTTAGGTCCTTGAGTTTCTTGCCTTGGTATGGCAACACTTGAGAGCTAAAACTGAGTTTAAAGAACATTACTACTGTGCAAGATCCAGGTTTAAAAAGCAGAATAACGTTGATTGCAATCAGTTGCCAGGCTACTGATTAAGTTGTTTAATGCTCACAGACTTAGATACATTGCACAGGCTCCATCGTGGGGAGAGTTACCATTAGTTCATTAATAGTTTTTATTTGTGTTCTTTTGGTTTTTGTCTCTCCCAGCAGAACCTCTGATGACACCTATATTCCCAAATAAGTTGTAGGTTATGCTGAAGTGAATTAGATTTATTTCTGTATAAATATGTTTAGGATTTGCCCCATGTGCTTCAGAATGCCTTGAACAGATTTCTAACTTGAAGCAACAATGTTAGGAACTGCAAATGAAAGGATGGAACAAATGCATTGTATTTTAAGGGACAAATCTAAGTTGTGGTGAGCCCCCCTGCTACTGCATCAAAAACATACACTGAAAGTTACCATGTCTTTATGCACTCAGGTGAGCAAGCTGTATTCCATGCAGACATGTGATTGGTCTAGTGGGGGCGGGAGGGGGGCTGGAGCAGTTCCTCTTGCTTCACCTGGCATAGAAACCGGATAGACTTTCTTTGACATCATATAGAAATTCAGCAGTGGGCAGCTAGAGGGTGGTCCCTCCTTTGCAGGCCACCTGGTAGCAAGTAAGAAGTTTTGCAGACTAATAACTTTTATGGTCTTGTTTACAAGACTGGTTCAAAGAACAGCTTTACTTCAGAAGTAATGTATTAGCATTGGTAAAGTGAGAACTCCCCTAGAAGAGGAGAGATGTCCACAGCTCTATGCTGTGCACAACAAACATGGTTAATATGATGCAACAAGTGGTAAACACAATATTCTTTCAATGAAATATGGCAGATGTTCTAGTTATTTTAGGTTTCTTTCTTACTCTGCATGTTCACAAGCTTTTCTCCATATAGCAGCGTTAGGCGTGCCTTACTAAAAGGTGGATTATAAATGGTTTAAACTAACAAAGCTTTTCAACCAAAAAGAACAGACAATCTTATAACAATTGAAAGCTCATATTTTTCTAACTCTGGCAGACTTAAATTTTTCAAGAACAGTGGCTTGCCCACCTAACCTTAGTATGCTTAATGCCAAGAAACCCCTAATTCCCTGGCTGTGGCATGGAGGTGGAGAGACACTCTGGTCTAAATGGAAAGGTGCTAAGGTTAGTGAAAATGGTTTTAGGTTGACTAAACAGTTTATAGATTCGGTGTTTCTTAATAGAACATAAAGGATTACTTTGGAACCTTTGACAAGCCTCAGTTTTGCATATTATTAATCATAGTCAAATAACTAGAACCATATTCCGTAGCCATTAATTGCAGAAAAGTTAGGTTTCTTGTTAATAGCAGGGGAACACTAGCAGTGGCTTCTCTCCAAACTGTAGCCTGCATGTTTGCACAGAAGTAGTTGGTATACTTCAGGCAGGGAGACAAGCACCAGAAAACAGGATGCATGCTCTGGCTAATCTGGTTTAAAAGGGTAATTATGACTTTTATGGCAAAGTCAAGGTCCGCATCATAAAACTAACTTGCAAGTCTGTGACTTTTTTTTTTTTTAATCCATCCATTGAATTCCAGTTTAGGTAGCAGGGCTGATTTCTTTAGTGTACTCAAAAAGGACAAATTCATTTAACTTAGATAATTATCCTGTAACCATTTTTGTTTGCTCACAAAAGATTGGGAGACAGGGCCAAAGAATTCTCCCCCTGACACTTCTCCCTTCCCAGCCACATGGATTAAGTGGTGATTCTTACCCAGGTCAGTAATTCAGAGGAAGGGTCTGGGACAGGGGTGGGCAATTTCCCAATGACCTGGGGACAGTTTTCAGCCACCAGACCTGGCACAGTGTGTCAGAGTCTGTGGGGCACTGTACATTGTGCAGGATAACCCCCCAAATAGGGCAGAAAGCAGCCTGAAGGTGAAATTTCAGCAGCAGATCACACTTGTAGCATTACAGAGCTCTATAGTAGCCATACATAGCTTGCTTCCAACTCAAATGTAGTCTTTCCTCCACCTTGGAGCAGCTATAGAGCTCTGAAACTGCCAAATGCAGCTTTCAGGTGAGCTACATTGGGATGATCTGTAGCCACTACGCAAAGCATTTCTTTTGGGAGGGGGCAGGTAGAATAGCTGGGAGTGGATGCATGTTTCTGTCCCTGGTCGGGGAGGCGGTGGCCTAGTTCTGGAGGGTATGGCTTGTGTTCCATAAAAGCACTTTGCAGGTTGCTCTGTTGTCTAGGAAGGACAATTAAGAAAGCATCTGGTCCTGCCTCACCCTGGCAGGCTGACCTCTCGCTGAAGAATCTTCACTGAAAGGGTACAGAACTGGTTGGAGCAGCTCTGCTCCGCCCCTGGAGGGATCCCAGGAGAATGTATGCAACACAGTAGTGTAATCCAGGCTGCAGATCTCTTCCATACCTGGTGGTTAAACAGTCTCAGTTCATGTTCAGTGTCTGTCTATCCAGAAAATGTTGCACTGCAAATTAATGTTGTCTGTTAATCAGCTAACTAAAGAACACCTAAAGCTTACATAGCACAAGGCAAAAATGACAACTTACGGGGCATTTAGTGATTCATGCCGTCTTTTCTGCCCTGGGTGGGGGCGGGGGTCAGGCTGCAGATCCTTCCCATTATCCTCACTAAACTCGCTCACACTTAAACTAGTTTCTAGTCACTTCTCTGTGCTGTTTCGTTTTGGCGCTTTGCCTAATGGAAGGACACGCTTCCTGCCTGCCTTTTTTTCCACAAGTGTTGCACCACTGCAGCTGTTGCAACCCCCACCCCACCTTCAAAGCAGCTTTGACATGAGTAGTTCATAGAACTCATCAAACTATGGGATAAGGGAAAGGAAATCTATTTGCAAGTAAGTAACTACTGTAAATATTGAGCTTTTGTTGCATTTGTGGAATGTAACTACCTCTTTTTAAAGCAGTTTTTCTGTTACAGCATTTCATCTCATGCTTTCTTGTGGCAAGGGAAATGGCATTTTATGAAGGTTCTGCATTACTTCAGGTCTCTCTTAATTGGATCTCTGATCAACACAAGTATCTTTTGTTTCCCCTTTCCAGGTCATTCCCGGAACATTGCTTAACTTTGTACAGTATGTTCCAGTAATTTCATTAGGGTGGCATTTGATTGACAGAACTTGGGGTGTGTTCTCTTTTCTAATTGTGGAACTTAATAACTTTCTATCCTGAATCAATGAGTAGTACCCCACACCACCAAAAAAATAAAGTAAAAATCTCCATGAGGATTTTGGAATCCATAATAGTTGTGACTGAGGCTCCTGGAATGCCTCTGGTACCTAGTTAAAAAAAACTCTTGTTTTCCAGTTCCAGAGAGGAAGGTTGGACTTGCTGTTTTGGGGTGCAAGAAATGTACTCACTGCCAGAATAAGTCCCAGTCTTTCTCTGGAAAGGAAGGTTGTGGCTAGCTGATATTGTAGAAGATTGGCACCATCAAAATTAGCCCCTTTTTGCCATTCTTGGCAGGGACTAACACTGGTATCCAGTTTTATACCTGGTTTCTACCTGGTTTGGTCAGGCACATGGTAGGCCTGTCATGAGCAGATCCGTCTGGAGCCGGGGGTCAGACTAGATGGCCTGGGAAGCCCCGTCTGAATCTCTCTGTTTCTATGTTTCCTCCAGATCTTTGAACTACAGCTTTCAGCCTTCCTAATGATTGTACTTGCTGGCTGAGACTGATGGGAATTTAAGTCTCAAACATCTGGTGATTATCAGAAGAAAACATAATGGATTTTCTTCATTAAACTTAATCGGATTTACTTTCCAATAAATGTTTTGTAGGATTTCATTGAAAGGCAGAGGCCTGGCAACCACAGATTTTACCTTTCCTCCCCAGGTGGCCAAGATCTATGAACAGTTGTCATTAGTCAAGTCAAACTGACCTTTTATTTGGTGAGATACAGGAATCTTCCATTATTTATGCATTTATTATTATTTGGGTATGTGAATTTAAATCCAAAACATCTGGAAGGCACCAGGCTGGGGAAGGTTGATGTGCAGATTTGTAGAATTAGAAGATTACACAGTTCTGTGCCCCAAGAGGCTTGCAGTCCCAGAGAGAGGTTTTTTTTTTTTTTTTAAAGAAAGATAGAATTGCATCATTTCTGTCTTGCCTTTAGCACAAGGCTTCCCTGATTAGCGTAGTGGCTGTACTAGTTGGTGCTGGTGCAACGAGTACCTGGTAGGATGTGAGCTTTTTCTACCTGGTTCACACTCAGCAATACAGAAGGAGTTCCCATGGCAGATATTAGTGCATTGAAAAACTACTCTGAATGTGTATATGGGACTGTAATGAGAATATTGTCAGTAGGAAACACTTCTCATTAATTGCTCACAGATATAGTTGTAGGCATTCTCAAACTAATTCCTTTTTGTTAAACTTTTCTGTTAATTTTTTTTCTTTTTGTTTTGTTTCTTTTTTGTTATACTTATGGATTTCTTTTTTCAGTCCTTTGCATTAACTAACTAATTCAAAAGCCATTCATTTCTTGAAACTTTTCAAGATAAACATATATATAGAGGCAGGACCAGTTAGAGCCGACACTTTTTATTTGTAATGTACTTTTTAGGGTGTGATTGTATATCCACTCACCTAAGGATAAATTCCACCAAACTCACTGGGGCTTGCCTAAGGATATAGGGTTGCACTGTTAGCTACTTATCAAGGCAGCAAACGTACTGCTTCTTTTCTCTTTTTGTTATTATCTGATGTGGTTTGGATTTTACTTATGCTACAGTTTCCCTTAGATATATTCTTTTAATTTGTGGAAATGGAGAAAAGTGTATGATAAAACAGATTAGATTATTTTTCTCATATATGTGTTTTATTGCTTTAAATTGGTATGTACTTCAGAAACATTTATTTGGTAGCTTTTCTCCCTTTGCTTTACTTCATTGGACTCTGCTGTCATTCGGATTCCATTTCATGTCGATGACTATTGCCCTATGGGTGCAAATAAGAGTGTTTTTGAAACTTGACTTGCAGCCGCTGGCTGATCTAAAGATTCAGGGCAGCAACTGCCATGGAACTCTCGTGTCCAGCATTCTGCTTCATCTACAAAGAATTGTAGAGCAACTACCAATCTTTTCCTAGTTCTCCAGTGTTTGAAGAAAGCAGCTGCTCTTAGCAGAACAAGTGGACTTGTATTATTACAGAGCTTATTGAATCCAGTATACTTCACTTGAGCGGTGACATGTGGTAGTCTTTGAGAAAGAGAGCCCTCCCCTTTAATGCTGCTCTGACTTGATAGAGCAGGGTACGGTATGAGCTCTGTTGCCTCCTTCATTGAGATGGTTATAAGAAATGTATAGAAATGTAGTTTTTATAGCGGCTCTCTAGTTAACTGAGAAAGTCCCTAGTTTGGTTGCTTGATTTCTTATTATAGGATTATAAGAAATCAAGCACAAGGTTTGATTCTGCATTCTTCAATTGTAAAAAAATCATAATTATTGCAGTGATCAGATAATTAGTAATGCCATTTTTAAATGATACCAGTTTGGATGATAGTGGTTGAGATGGTCATTTCAGACTGCATTAGCAGTGGTTGCACTGACAGGTTACCTGTAATGAGTGAAGGGCAGTGCAGACATGACCATCCCTTAGCAGCTATTGATACCATCAGCTAGGGTGGTATGGTGGTAAGGTTGTGGGACTGGGGACCCAGGGGATCCAGGTTCTAGACCCCTGAACTTGCTTCCCTTTGTAATGTAGCATATCATCTTATGAAGATACGATAGACTATGTCTTGTATATCCCTTTTGGAAATCTTTAATACTCAGATAAATAAGTCACCAGAAGTCCTGCTCATCTGAATAAGGTTGTGACCTGTTTCCCTTTTCTTTTTTTCCCTTAATGAGGCATCCTCAGTGCATCTTCTGTCTCGTAGAACGAGTATGCAATTTAGCGGTCATCTTAGAAACATAGAAACAGAGCGAGTCAGAAGGGGTCTCCCGGGCCATCTAGTCTGACCTCTGGCACCAGCCAGCTCCGCTCACGACATGCCCACCATGGGCATGTCCAGCCTATCTTTGAACACCCTCACCGATGGGGCCTCAACAACCTCTCGTGGAAGCCCATTCCACACCCTCGGGGTCCTGTCAGGAAGTGCTTCTTGTTAGAGTGAAGTTGGGCAGCCCCTTCTGGACACTGGGAGCTGGGCAGCCTTGCCTGACCAAAGCCCTTCCTAGGTGTTGGGCTGCAAGTCCTGTGGGACTGTTGCTGGCAGGAGTTGCAGTCTTACCCATAAGGGGTACCAGATCTCAGAAGGCTGTGCTAAGGCAATAGAGTGGTATGCGCAGCCTCTTAAAACAGGGTGGTAGTGCTAGAGAAGCTGTTCACAGGGCTTTCCCCTGAATGTTCTGAGTGACGGGTTCTTAACTGTAGGAAAGCCAGTCAAACGTTCTCACAGCACTTCTCCAGGTTAGTGGATGGTGCAGTGGAGTGCCATTCTTTGGTTAAAAGTTGGAGAAGAAAGGATAAATAGAGCACATTTGGTCCGTCCTTCCTCCCGTCTGTCCTTCCTTCCAGCATAAGCCAGGAGCTCTAGTATTATAAGGGAGTCAAAGAGATCACTTTGTGCAGCTTTTGTAGTTTTGCTGCACTGTTTATAATCCCTACGTTCATTCAAAAAGCAGACAAGATACCGGCTGGCCCCAAAACTGGCTGAGAGCTGCTGGGAAGGAGTTTGTATCATCTCAAAAATGGTTCCTGCTTAGGGAGACTAACTTGTATCCTGAGAACCATGGACATAATCTGGGTGGGTTAATTGGTTCTCTTACAACTCTCTAGGTGATGTAGCTGATCCTCAAGCTGGTTGGACACAATAGATAGAGGTTAGGCCACTCTTAACCACTGCATTTCTGCACTGGTAGAAACGGTCTCCACCTGCCATCGCTTTAAAATCATCATGAGCCTGCTTGAACTCTATGTCTTCAACTCAGGTGAGATTTTCATTACCGGGCTTAATGAAACAGTTGTTTGCAGAAATGTTGTTTCTCAGAAACACACTGGCCAGGTACAGCTGCTTTTCATGTTTTTGTGTGGAAATCAGAGGCCATAGTTGGAGTGGTATCGTGAGTGGAGTGCCAGACTATACCAGACTGGGGTGTTCAAATCCCCACTCAGTCATGAGGTTCACTGGGTGACAGTGTCCTAGGCAACTTTTTTCAGCCTCAGGTGGTAGTGATGGGGAAACTGCCTGTGTCCTCTTGGGCTCTTTGTAGGAGAGGTGTTATGCAAGGGTAGTAAGGAGGAAAATTGTGCAAAAATAATAAAAAAGCACTGTTCTGTGCTTCATTCCTTGTAGTGAATATTTGCAAACAACACTACTGTGGAGGTACCAGAAAATATCCTTATAAATTGGTGTGTGACTGGTATAGTACCTCACTGGCTGGCTGGAATATCCCAGATTGCTAACATTTCTTGAGTATGAATAAAGAGGACTTTTGTTTCTTGCAGGGTAATGAAATGTAATCAACACATAGGTTTGGCATACCCATTGCAAAGCTAAATTCATCTTTAAACAAAATGAGACATGCACATTTTAAAGAGGTGCTTTGGCTGCTTGGCTTTTGAAGGCCCATGTGTGCTCTAGAAATGTGCTGGCAAGAGAAAAAAATGGAAAGGGTCAGAAAAGTAAAATTTCTCATGTTTTCATTTATTTTCAGAAAGGCTGGAAATTTGTGGAACACAGGATGAGCTCCTTGGATGGTTTTGAAATGAGTACAGTGCTTTTAAGACAAAGTTTTACTCCTTCAGAAACTGTAGGGTGAAACTTATTATGTAAGATCTACTACAGCAGGGATAGTCCAGTATTTGGGGCCTTTGGGCACATCTGGCAGTTTGCGTAGCTGTCCAGGGCACCAGCACAACTCAGCTATCATGAGAGGTGTAGCTAGTTACATGCCCCCAAAATGGAGGGCAAAGCAGGGATGGGGTTGGGGACCCAACACAGAAAACTGCTCTTTTGAAGACAGAGATTCTTTGGAACACACAGATTCATAGAAAGCACAGCCATGTCCCTACCCTTCTGCCTCACTATAAGGACATGAAGAAATAAATGTATGTCTTGATCTGGGTGGCTGAGCAAAGGAGAGTGTTGGCCTGCAGCTGGTGCCCATCTTCCTTTCCTGAGATGGTCTCAGAGCCCACATGTGACCCAGAAGTGTTTGTGGGAAATGAAGATAGCAGTGACTGGAGGCCTTCACTCTGCTTTGAAGAAATCCCCACTGCTGGTAAGAAAAGACTGACAATTGTACAGTTTTTAAAAATGGGGATGAGGGCAATTGGCAAGCATCGGGGGGGGGATGCACATCTGTCTGTGTAATTTTCATGGAGGCACACTGCTTGTCTCATATATTGCGACTGTACAGGTCTATAGCATTATACATCAACAAAATCGGGGTAGGGAGGATTTTCAGTGGTTCTTTTTTTCCTATATCTCAGATGATAGTAACTAAGATATATGCACAAGGTTGCAGCAGTTCACTGCTTGCTTTCTTGCACTGGGTATATTCAGAGTTCTGCTTTACAAAATCAAGGCTGCAATCGGATCCATACTTACTTGATATTAAGTACCACTGAACTCAGCAGGGCTTATTTCTGAGTTGGCACATCTGAAATTTTACTGCAAACCATTTATATTTTTGAGGCTGCAGTTCATTTAGTGTGAGTAAGCTGGATGATGAAACACGCTGAATGATAAACACCTCCATGATCTTCCACTTGATTGCCATCTTGGTCAAGGTTTCTGATCTTGCACATCACAAATCTATCTATCTATCTATCTATCTATCTATCTATCTATCTATCTATCTATCTAAAAAGCTTTTGTACCCCGCCCTTCACTATGTCTCAGTGCTTGGTGTTAGGGCTGTCTTTGGTCACAGAGGTGTGGCTGGAGGTAGGTTTGTAGCTGCAGATTTTCTGGCTTTTCTAAGGTCTTTTTTCTCATTGTGTTGGAATTCCTTACTTTGTTGGCCTGTGGGCAGATTGTTGTTTTTTTTAACCACAGCTGTTCTGTAATTGTGGTACAGTTGTTGATATTGTTGGCCTTTTGTATTGGTTTGGGGAAGCTGAAATTGCTGAAAACTCAGTTTCTTTGTCAGTTGGTGGACTTGTATATAAATGAAGAGTCATAATGGTAGTACACAGCTATTTAATATCTCAAGGAGAATGTATTCAGGTAGCTTTATTTGGTAGGCATCTGATTCAGGTGTGCACATCTGGTTACCTGACATCAAACATCCAGTTCATAACTTGTGTTTTGCATCTTGGAATCCTCTTGAAGGGACACCCATGTAAACCATTCATTGGCAAGATGCAGCTTGGAAGGGAGAATAGTGGCCTAATAATTCATGTTCCATCAATAGGCCTTGAAGAGATGCCGCCAGGGAAGAGCTGGCTTCAAGGGAACAGTCATAGGACGTAAGCTGGCTTGTGTCCTTGGAGAAAAACACTAAAACACTTTTCTAAAACACTTCTGTTTATTATGCACATTTCTATATGGCCTTAATTTGCTAAAAGCAATCAGGGTGGCTATAACAGTTTGAAACAGTAAGGTTAAAAATTGAAAACATAAGCTTGGACCATTCAGAGAAAAAAGTCCCCAGCCCAGATTGGAAGTACAGCATGGAGGCAGGAGGCATTTAACCCTCCATCCAATTCCATTTTCCTCTGAATGACTCATGTACCCAGCTGCTGACTCTTTTCCCTACAAGCAAATTCCTGTGTTGTGGTTCTGATAGTTCAGAGGCCCCTTCAGCTGCTTTCCCCCCAAAGAATGTTGCCAGTTCCAAGCACATACACTTAGGTAGTGTGTAGTTTGCTTCCACAACTTAAAATTCCTCCCCAAATCAGCCTTTCGCATGGAAAAGTTTTGCTGGAATAGGTTTTGTGCCTGTGTTTGCTTGATGTTCCCAAGCTGTGCTATGACATTGGTAACCTTTGAGGCAGTGGTTGTGAACACAGGGGAAGCTCTGTCCTAGGTGCTGAAATGGACCTTGAAGGCCAGGCTCTTAACATGAACTGAGAAAAGGCAGCCTTTGAAACTTGTTTGACATTTGTTGCAAGTGATCTTAATGTTAGCTGTAACTGACCGTGGACACCATTTTTCCAGCTTTATTAGCATGTAGAAGCAAAATAAAGAGGCATGCTAGATGGTTATTGTTAGTTTTGACGCTGCATAGGAACAGAGAGATGACTCTCAAGAAATACCATAATTTATGGTGTTAGGATAGGACACTAAGTATATTGACTTTAAAAAGGCAAATAAGAAACAACATTAACTTGTACATGAACTGGCATTCAGTACATAATCAAGTGAGTTAACACTGTGAGTACTAATCTTAAGTAACGGTTGTGGGGCTATTATATTTAATGCCGTTTGTATAATACATATTTTGAACTTTATACTATTGTGAGAAGCCAAGGTACTGATCTCTTCCCATTTTGCATTTCCTTATAAGCTGGAGATGCTGACGATCCACCCAGAATCACGCAAAATCCCGTCATCAATGGAAATGTAGCAATGGCTGATGGTCACAACAACACGGAAGAAGACATGGAAGATGGTGAGCTCTCTTTATTGCAGTGGTTTGGGAAATGGATTTATTTTCTGTAGTGAATAGTGTTGCCATTTATCAAGTCAGTGGTGTGTTGTACATATTTGAAACCGGTTCCTTCAGGAAAAGGTAAGGGGGCACAGTGAAGGTTTACAAAATTATCTGTGGTGTAAGGAAAGTCAACTGAGAAATTTTCTCCCTTTTTCATAACTTTGAATCTCAGGGTCTGTGAAATTGACAGGGGCTTCAGGTTAGACAGTGGTAAGTATTTTTTCATACAATTTGCAGTTCATGCTGAAGAATGTGATGATGGCCATTAGCTTAGATGTCTTTGAAAGGGGAATTGTGAATTGTTTCCAGACTGGCAACTTGGAAATAATTTCAGTCCATAACAAGAATGTCATACAAGTTTTGGACAGAAGTGATGTGGTGGTGGAAGTGCTGACTGGGTACCGGGCTAGGCCTGGTTCTAGTCTCCGCTCTGCCGTGGAACTCCCTTGGTACTTTTGGGCCACTCAGTGGACTCTCAGCCTTACTTACCCTGTTGGGCTGTTGTGTTGAGGATAAAACAGAGACGTGTAAACCTCCTTGGGTTCCTTGCAAGAAGCAAAAGGATGGGCTATTTTATTTATTTATTTAAAACATTTCTATGCCGCCCCATTTGCAAAAAGCCTTGGAGCGGCTTATAAATGTAATGTAATGTATTACTACTAGTAGTACTACTAATAGTGTAGAACTTAAATGGCACTTGCTAAACTTAGGGTTTTAAGCTCATACTGGTAGCACCTACTTGGGCATTCTAAGAAAGTGTCTCATTAAAAACCACCATAAGACATTTGACTATTGACTTTGCTGAGGCCTCTTTCCAAAAAGCATTACTTTGGTTTTAGAATAACTTATTCATAATTTTTATTCAAGGCAGAAGACTAAGCATTGGCAAAAGTCTTCTCAAGTGGTACACATTAAGGATGCTAAGCAAAAGGATGGGATAGAGGAGAACAATAATTCTGATGGGAAACAGAAATTATGAAGCAGCTAATTTGAATATGGAGGGAGAAAGCTGGCCTCAAAACTGGGAATTTGTGCTCTGTTCACTCCCTGCAGGTGGGTAAAAGAATTGTGCAGGCTGCTCTCCAGGGTCAGGAAGGTATCCTTGGAGAGGGGGAAAGGGGTCATTTTGTCGGATGGATAAAGCCAGGGTAAAAGCATCTGTCCTCATGCCTGTGCAGCCTCCTTCCCTTTCACTCTGAGTCACCCCATCTGGATGGACAAAAAGCTAACATTAAATGCAAGGTGGGAGGGCAAGGAGGCAAAGACTGCCCACAAGCTTTTGGGACTCGCTGACACTGTGATAGGGTTGCACCTTGAATCATTTATGTAAAAGTTAAAAATGAAAGGGACCAAAAGACAATCCTGATTTGAGCACTGGTGAATCATAGGGTTTGTGCAGAGAAACTAAAAACCCTTCTCAAACGCTTGGAATAATATCTGTGTGGAGCTCCTTGAGCAAAAATAAGCACTTGCCTGTATTCATGTTGGCCAATTTATACCATTGCTTGTATCTGAATGGAAGCAAAAGTGACATCCAAATCTACAAATGCTGCATAAGAATGTTGTGTAGAACCCTCCATGGTTTTTCTAATAAGATACTGAAGGTTATGTTTAGCCCTCTTCTGAAATAAGCTTGTTCAAGATAAATGATGTTGTTCTATTCTTTCCGAGTATTATCCACACAATTTAGAGCCTAATTGGCTGATAATTGCCAGGATCTGGTCTGTATCTCTTTTTAAATATAGGGAAAATATTTTTGGTTCCACCCACTGGGAAAAACTCCCATTCTTTAATATGCATGAACCAGTAAAGGGCCTACTGGATAATTCAGATCATAACATTTGCTCCCAGTTCCTTAGCAGGTGAAAGAGATTTTGCCACTTCATCAATAGAAACTGGAGGCCACAGAAAGTGGGGTAGGGCCTCCACTCCAGTGGAGTAGATTACTCTGTTGTCACTAAGTGTAGATCAAAAAGCCTTACTGAAATAAATGATAAATAAATGACTTTAACCCTTTGCTGGAATCTGGTCAATTAGCAGTGACTGTCCTTTTCTAAATCATTGGACACCAGATTCAGAATCTGACCTTAAAAAAACAAAAAACAAAACAAAAAATCAAAACAAAAACGAGTACTAATTTATGGCACAAGTATGCTGCATGTTCTTTTTTCACTTCTCAGAAGTGCTTTATAACATGGCTGCTGCCTTATATAATGAACCAGTTTTAGGTTGAAATTTTTTTTTTTTTTTTAGGTTGAAATTTTTTATTTAAATAAAAACATACTACAAAGGTACAAAAAGGCCCAAAAATTGCAACATTACAAAAATAGAAAGTACCCCATCCGTTATTTACATCCGTTCAAAATGCCAAATGTACACAGATTTACAAGATTCCCAGGCTTTACGCATCAAATGTACAAAAAGAACTTTGTATAGACTTTTCCTGATAGCTTAATGCCATGTGTCTGAGCAGCATGTATGAGTGATTTACGGACATTACGTTATCGGGGCATGCGCCCCACTCAACCACGGCCATAATTTCCTCCACCTACTGGGCGGCATCCTCCCTTTTTCCTCGCGGCTCAACCAAAAAATCTTCTCTTGGACAAATTTGACTGAGCCGGCCACGTCAGCCACCTTTTGTGTCTTGATCTCTCTGTGGCGTTGGATTTTTAGGGGCCTTTCTATTTTGGATCCTATCTCAAGAGAAGGATGTTGAAGAATTCCTAGTAGTTTGAGACTCCTGATCAAATAAGAAAGATGTTCCTAATCTTTTGGCTTTGATAAACTTAGCAATAGTTAAATGGGGGCTAAAGAACTGCAAAATAGTTAAACAACACAACAAGATGTCTGAATCCTTGACACTTGCAAGTTAATAAAGCCATTTACCCAGGGTTATTTGCCAACTTCTGACCGGTAGCGAACCTTCCCTTTTTGAGCAAGGTGTTGGAGCAGGTGCTGGTCAGGCAGTTCCAGGTACTTTTGGAAGAAGCAGATTATCTGGACTCATGTCATTTGGGCTTCAGGCTGGGGTTTGGCATGGAGACTGCCTTGGTTGCCCTGTACAATGACTTTGGCCAGGGGAAAGACAGGGGAGTCCGACCCTGTTGATTTTTCTCGATCTCTCAGTGGCTTTTGACACCATTGACCATGGTGTCTTTCTGGAGAGGTTGACTGGACTAGGAGTTGGAGGCACTGCTGTGCATTGGTTCCCCTCCTTCCTGGCTGACTGTATCCAGAAGGTGGTGCTGAGAGATAGTTGCTCTACCCCATGGCAATTACACCATGGAGTTCCACAGTGCTCTATACTGGACTGGATGCAGGCCAATAAACTGAAATGCAGCCCATTTAAGATGCAAATGCTGTTGGTTGACAATCTGTCTGACAGGTTGGGTAGTCATTGTCCTGTTTTGAATGGGGTCACACTTCTCCTAAAGGACACGGTTCATAGCTTGGCAGTGCTTCATTGGAGTCTAAACTATCATTGGAGTCTCAGGTGGACTTGGTGGCCAGGAGTGCCTTCTTCCAGCTGCGGCAAATACAACAACTACAGCCTTATCTGGAAAGACAGAGCCTGACCACGGTTGTTCATGCAGTGATAACATCCTGGCTAGATTACTGCAATGTGCTCTACATAGGACTGCCTTTGAAGATAATTTTAATTTTGTATTTGTAAATCAATGTATTTTTTGTATTGTTATATTTAATGGTAATTTATTATGTACTATTGTATTTCAATGTATTTTATCATGTTGTAAGCCGCCCCGAGGTTTCGGCAAGGGGCGGCATAGAAATGTAATAATAATAATAATAATAATAATAATAATAATAATAATAATAATAATAATAGGGTCCAAAACTGGTCCAAAACAGGGCTGTGCATCTGGTGATGGGTATCAGTTTGTGAGCCCATGTAACACCTATTCTATTTAAATTACACTGGTTGCCAGTTGAAGCCTGGGCCCAATTTAAAATGCTTGTTTTACTATAAAAAGCCCTAAACAGCTTGGCCCCTGGTTATTTGAATCCTTTTCCAATATATTTCTACCCATCCAATGGGAATGAGGTCCTTTTGAAAGAGCCATCCCTAAAGGAGGTGAGAGGGATGGCAGGGGCCTTCTCTGTGGCTGCCCCCCACCCTTGGAATGGGCTTCCTGCAGAGGTCTGCCAGGTTCCATCACTGCTTTCATTTTGGCACCAGACGAAGACTGTCCTAGACATTTTAAAACCTTATTTTAATAACTTGATTGTTTTAAGATTTCATGAACTACCAGCATTTGGATTTTTAAAAATTGTTACTGAGAACTGTAGTGTTTTGTCCTATTTTATTGTTGTATGCCATTTAGCCCTGTTGAGTTATTCAGTGGCCTATAAATTTAAAAATACATAATACATACATTTTAACTGCACTATTTTTCAGAAATCTGCTCTGTGGAAGAGAAGGCCTGAATCAACCAATGTATTTCCCAGTGGTATTTGAAAGGGACTAGTTGGGAGAGGATCTGGTACTCTAAATTATAGTATCGAAGGGAAGTTTAACATCTTTAACTTTTATACTGCCCAGTAACTGATGGTCTCTGGGCATGTTACAACAACCCATTTGAAATACAAGGGGATTCACTCCCATCCTGCTTCTGTTGAGGGTAGTAGTGGAACTTCTCCAGTGGGTTTCACTTAAACCAAATATATGAAGCAGCCCTCAACTATTAACTATTGCAAGTTATTCTTCATGGTCTCTGTGCATCACACATGTGGACTCTGTGCACATGCATGGAGCTGTTTTGGGAAGATTCCAAAGCTGACTGATTAGTAATTTGATGGTAGGCCAGCCCACAAACATGGCTAGCATGAAGGCGGGGCTCTACCGAGACCACAGTTCTTCCTTGACCACTATCATGAGTGCATCAGGAAGTTCAACATACCTTGCAAAGTTGTTTGGCTTCGACAAATTCTTGATCTCCTGTATTGTCAGGTTCTCTTTCTTTATATTACCTTCTTGGTAGAAGCAAAAAAAGGAAAAAAAAAGCAAAGAAAAAAACAAAATTAGCTCCTCGCCTCTCTTTCTGGTGTCGCCTTATCGAACAGATAAAATGGGGCTCAAAGCCCCATTCCTCAATGCACAGCATGCAGCAGGAAACTTCTTCCTGCAGATAGTTGCTCCCTTTGCCTTTTCTGTTTGGGAGAGTCTCATGTCGTTGACTCCTTTTGACACTGCCAGGCTTTCACCAAGCAGGCGAGGATACCTTGGGCAGACCGTCTTAAAGCCGAATTGTGGAGCCGCACTTACACACAGGTAGCTCTACCTGTGACAGACAGCCACATTCTAGCTTGCCAAGCCTCCAGTCTGACCTTATCAAACATCACTCAGAACATGACCATTATACATCTATTTTGGCCATATCTTCTCCAGACCAATGCTCCAGTGTACTACCTCACACATCAGTCCCAACATTAAGATTTCCCATGCACACTGGAGTCTATTCTCTGGCTAGGTACTTCGTATGGGCTCACAGTATTGCACTCAAACCTCAGACAAGAACCTACCAAGGCAAAAGACCCGGTCTTAGAGTCGGTCTATGCTGAGAAAGCCAGACCAGTCACCATCCCACTGTTACCCACTTTATTTGATGCGATATGCCACAAGGGGAAATCCCCAGGATTGGTGACCCCTCTGCCTTGTCAACTTGGAAACATGTACCAAGAGAAGGTTGCCAAATTCTTTTTGTCAATACCCTCAACTTTATTATTATCAACTCCTCCCAGAGCCACTGTAGGAAGGAACTCAGACGCCTTGACACAATTGGTTGCTGCTTCTATTCTTCCACTACTCTTTCCATAAAGATGGCAAAGCTGGCAAATTACCAAGCCACCATGGCTAGATATTGCCTCATGCTAAGGGGTAGAGTAGCATGGTCTCTCTCCAAGAGTGCCCAGGATTTGGCTAATGAAATTAAAAATGAGGTCACCCACCTGGCTAGGCAGGAAATCCATACTGTACAACATCAGGCGGAATGCAGAGCTTGAAATATGGCATCTCTGGTGAAGCAAACACAAAAATAGAGGATATGCCATTTGATGGAGCAGCTCTATTTCACAAGACCACTGATGATCGTATGGACTTGGTCCAGAAGGTGAGAAATGCCACTTGCTGCATGGGTCTCAGTCAGCCACTACCTTCGAGACCGTTTACCTCTTGTAAGTGGCACAGACATAGAAACACAGAAACAGAGCGAGTCAGAAGGGGTCTCCCGGGCCATCTAGTCTGACCCCCGGCTCCAGCCGGCTCTGCTTACGACATGCCCACCACGTGCATATTCAGCCTATCTTTGAACACCCACACTGATGGGGCCTTAACCACCTCCCATGGAAGTCCATTCCATTTCCTCGGGGTCCTAACTATCAGGAAGTGTTTTCTGGTATCTAAATGGAACCTTGGTTCCCTGAGCTTTGCTTTGTTGGAGCGTGTCCTGCCTTCCTTTGCAGGGGAGAACAGTTCTCTACCCATCTCCGTATGACATCCCCTCATATACCTGTATGTCGCCAACATATCCCCTCTGAGTCTCCTCTTCTCCAGGCTGAAGAGACCCAGTTCCCTCAGTCTCGCCTCATACCCCATCCCCTGCAAACCGGCCACCAACCTTGTGGCCCTACGCTGCACTGACTCTAACCTGGCTATATCCTTCCTGTAACGAGGGGTCCAAAACTGAGCACAATACTCCAGTTGCAGGCGCACCAGAGTTGCACAGAGCGGTAGCAACACCTCTCTCGATCTAGAAGCCACACTTCTGGAAATGCAACCAAGGGTGGCGTTTGCCCTCTTGACCACCGCATCACACCACTGATTCATGTTTAGCATGCAGTCAACCAGCACCCCGAGGTCCCTTTCGCAAGTTCTGCTCTCCAGCCACTTGTCCCCTAACCTGTACTTATGACACCCATTTCTGTGCTCCAAGTGCAAGACCTTGCACTTATCCACATTGAAAGCCATCCTGTTGTCTCCTGCCCACTTCCATAGTCTGTCCAGACCCTTTTGGATCTGGAGTACCTGCTCCTTAGTTGTGGCCACTGCCCCGGTTTTAGTATCGTCTGCAAATTTGATTAGCAGACTGTTCACCCCTTCTTCCATGTCATTGATGAAAAGATTAAACAGGATCGGCCACAGGACAGAGCCCTGGGGGACCCCGCTTGTCACTGGCTGCCATCCTGATGATTCCCCACTAATGGTTACCTTCTGCTTTCGATCAGTCAGCCATGCCCTAATCCACCGGACAGTGCTTTGGTGTATCCCAAAACTCCTCAGTTTCTCCACCAGGATGTCATGGGGCACTTTGTCAAAGGCCTTGCTGAAATCCAGGTAAACCACATCCACTGCATCCCTTCCATCTAGTCATCTCGAAACCTTGTCATAGAATTCCACAAGATTTGTCTGGCAGGACCTGTTTTTGCGGAAGCCGTGTGGCTGTCAGCCTCTCTTCCCTATCTAGCATCACTAGATCTCTCTCATTATGAGCCTTTCCATTGTTTTTCCTACAATGGATGTAAGGCTAACAGGTCTGTAATTCCCCATGTCCCTTCTACTACCCTTTTTGAAAATTGGGACCACTGATGCCACCCTCCAGTTTTCTGGAACTTCTTCACGAGGCCTCAAAAATGGAGGTCAGCGGGTGTGAGAGAACCCCTGCCAACACTCTTAAGTACTCTCGGGTGTAACCTGTCAGGGCCTGACACCTTTGTAATGTCCAATGCCCTGAGGAGCCCCTTGACTTCAAGGGGGGTGACTCTAATAGGTGACCCTCCTACCCATTCAAATCAAGGCCCACTACCACTACTTGGTACCATCCTAGCACACAAACTAGGCACCAGGACCCCCCACCCTGGATCCACCAAGTTTATGGGCATCAGGACAACTCTAGGAGGCACATATGACTCCTTTGAAAGCCTGTGCACCCCTCTCTGTGTTTTAACCATCGCCTTCAGCCCTTTTTCTATTCTTGGCCTGCTATTACCTTGGATTTGTGGCATTTCAATAAAATCTCCCATGGTTACTAAAAAGGATGAAGGCCTTTGTCCAGTTTGTGATTGGAGAGCCCTCAACCAATAGATTAAACCCAAAGGTTGTAGAATGGTCTCTCTGCAAACCATTATCCCATGACTCCCTGAGGGTGCTTGGTTCACCTCTGTAGACCTTAAGGATGCTTATTTTCATATTTCGATTGAGGAGTCCCACAGCCATTTCCTCCGTTTTCAGGTGAACAATGGACCCCTTTCAATCTACCATTCTCCAGTTTGGTTTGGCAGCTGCCCCTCATGTATTCACAAAATGCATGGCTGTTGTTTGTGCCTACCTTCATCTTAATGGGGTCTGCACATATCCCTATCTAGATGACTGGTTTATAGTGGCTCCATCCACAGAAATCTCTTTAAGAGCTACTGAATTCACATGTTCAGTAATCAATCAACTTGGTCTCTATATTAATCCAGCTAAATTTTGCTTTTCTCCTACACCATCGTTCCATTTCATCAGAGCCCGGCTTGACTTCAGCTCTGCAAGAGCCTTTCTATCCCAAGACAGAATATCTGCTCTAACCAAGGAGCTCACCTTTCTCATCAATACTCATTCGGCAACTGCTGTGACGATTCAGCGCATCCTTGGCCTAATGTCTGCAGCAGTTCCAGCCATCCCTCTGGCTTGACTGCATATGAGATCTCTCCAGCTCTGGTTTCTAACATCTTTTGATGCCAAAATCCAACCTTGCTCCACCAGACTCTGCATCCCTCCTTGCGTTTGAACCATCCTCTGTTGGTGGACAGATGAGATCAACTCCTCTGTTGGGGTCCTCTTCTCTCCACCAGACCCCCAACAAACCATAACCACGGATGCCCCTCTCCTCAGTTGGGGAGCCTACTGTGGCTAGTCTACCATCCAAGCCAGATGAAGCTTATCATCACATCAGATTCTTGGAACTTCTGGCTATAAAGAAAGCCCTCGCTGCTTCCAGGCCATCATCCAATATCACCACATAAGAATTACAATGGACAAAACCACAGTGGTCACTTATATGAAAAACAAGGTGAAACAGGTCAAGTAATCTTGTCTCCCTTGCTGCCAACATCTGGCACTGGTGCATCACATGCCGTGCTGAGTGCTCCACATATTGCAGGTGCCAACAGTGTCCTAGGAGACTCTCTAAGCAGAACTTTCACTCGATGTGAAACTAACAGGAGCTAGACCCTGCTGTGATTCAATCCCTGTGGGACTGATGGGGCATTCGCCAAGTGGATCTGTTTGCCACCCTACACAACATCTCTTCGTGCTGTCACTAAGCCTCCTTTCAAACCTATGGCCTCCTTGGACTTGGACTTGGACCTGCTCTTCTGGAAAACCTCCTTTTTGATAGCTGTTACTGCCACTCACTGAGCCAGTAAACTCACTGCTCTCTGAGTCTTCCCTCCTTACATCACCTTTCATAAGGACTGTGTCATTTCCTGCCCTGACCCTACCTTTGCATCTAAAGTTGTCTCTTCCTTCCACATGCATGAGACTATCATTTTACTGGCATTCTTTCAAAACCTGTCTGACTCTATAGAAATCACCCTCCACTCTCTTGATGTTTGTAGAGCATTAGCCTTTTACAAATCCAGGACCCAATCCTGCAGACAGTCTCAAAGACTTTTTATTGTGCATGCTGGGGTGCACTGGGGAACCCCTGTCTCCCAACAAAGGTTTCTAAATGGGTAGTCCATACTATATCTCTGGCCTAGGAGCTTTCTGGACTGCTGCTCTCTGGCTCCATCAGAGCACACTCTACAAGAGCTACCTCGACCTCCACAACCCTGTATGCTGGAGTGTCTCTTTTGACATATGTAGAGTGGCAACATGGTCAAATCCCTTGACCTGCTTTCGCCATTATCGTCTTGATGTTTGAGCTCGAGAGGACTGTGCAGAGCTGTCCTCTCCTCTCCTATCTGCTGTGTGACACCACCCTCCTCCATGAGCTAAGCTTGCCAGTGCCCACATGTGTGATGCACAGAGGCCAAGAAGAATAAAGGCAGGTTTCCTTACCTGTGAGTGTTGTTCTTCAAGTGATCTGTGCATTCACACATACCCTCCCACCTTTTCTACTGGTGTCTAGTACTTACTGTTTGACACAGGGGTGACACATCTCTGATGTTATTCAGATGTTATTTCAATCCTGGTCTCAGACTCAGAACTGAGGACTCAGGAAGAGCTCCACCCACATGCTAGGTGTGTCTTTGGGTTGACATCCCACCGTTTTGGAATCTTCCCAAAACAGCTCTCTGATTCTTTTAATGTGGGTGGGTTTGTTTTTACCCAGCATCACACCTCAATACTGGGTTGTGCCACACTCTTGCTCTGTCTGTGCCTGACTGGTACAGTGTGGCTTGGTTGTTGCTGCATGTATTTAGTACCATGTTTTGTAATGTCATACCAGTGGAGGGGCTTGGGCACCTTTGTCCTTGCACAAGGAACCACAGGAGCAAGCACCATCCTCTGTATTTAATTGATTCATTCTGCATTTTACAGACACAAGCTGGAGGTCAGAAGCGACATTTCAGTTCACAGTGGAACGTTTCAACCGGCTGAGTGAATCAGTCCTAAGTCCCCCCTGCTTCGTACGGAATCTTCCATGGAAGATCATGGTGATGCCACGGCTCTACCCCGACAGGCCACACCAAAAAAGTGTGGGATTCTTTCTGCAGTGCAATGCTGAGTCTGATTCCACGTAAGTTCCTTCAGATCATTCCAGGAATATAAGTATACTATCTCTGTTTCACTGAGGACATTTTCCTCAAGATTTTTGAGTGGTCATGGATGACAACATATGGTCCACATAAGGTGACTGAGAATAACTACAGGAGAATCAGCTGGGAAGGAGAAGCAACAGAGCAACAGGTTGTGAGAATATGCGTGGATGTGGAACACAGAAGCAGAACTGTGGGAAGACTCAGTAGACAGTAATTTATCAGGATATGTTCACAGTCCTTTGATGGGCCAGGTTATCCGGTAGAATATAATGTTCTGAATTGGCAGAACTCTTCATTGGGGAGATTGAAAGGTAGTTGATTCTCAGCCATACAAAGAAAGCTCAGTAGAAGAAGTAGTAAATATATGGGCCAAATGAGGATGCAGACAGCTGGAATGATCAAAGATTCCCAGTTAGTATAATAGCACCAAATATGTAAATTCCAGTGTTCTGCAGCACTTAGCTGCATGGGGCATATGCGACCCAAATTGTTCATGGCAATGCACATAGTGAAAGTAGGCAGTAGTGTGCGTTTTTGTGATAACAATAGGGATAACTATGTATAGATTTCTGTTACCTTGGCCTGAAGCATAAGTTTGAGGTGCAGGTTATGTGAATGTGCTTGTACACCTGTGTGTAACTTACCTGAGCATGTTAGAATGTGGCAGCTGCTGCAATTGCTTCAGCAAAACCAAAAACTAATTGTGTATGTGTGTATGCGGGTGGGGGGGGCGGGGTTGTCAAAAGCTAAATGCTACAGAACAAATAGGGGCCAGCAGTTGACTTAAAGAATTTATTAATCATTTATATTCCATCCATTGGCTACTTTACTTTTAAATCACCAAAGCTTCTTTTGAGTGAAGGTGTAAGAACTTCACAGTTCTTTATTGTCTGGTTTGAATGAGCAAGCAATTACATTTCTTGGGAAACTTACTTCTTTAGCTTGCTCTTAACCAGTAGTAACAAAAGTCTTTCAGAGTGTTCCTCACTAAGATGCAAGATTTCTCCAGAAAGTGGAGTATAGAAACAACTCCATGAAAAACAGAGACTTTTCCTTGATATTAATAATAATAATATTAATTGCTCATTCCCCTGAGAAGAGTGCTGAGGCAAAGTTTTAAATCCAGGGATGACAAGAAGTAAAACAGGCCTGCTCAGTAAAGCACAATTTATGAGTGAATTCCTTGCAACTTAATATGTCAAGTATTATCTCTTAATTGTTGCAGGTCATGGTCTTGTCATGCACAAGCAGTGCTCAAGATAATAAATTACAAGGATGATGAGAAATCGTTCAGTCGCCGTATCAGCCACTTGTTCTTTCATAAGGAAAACGACTGGGGCTTTTCCAACTTTATGTCATGGAGTGTAAGTAACAGTGTTGGCTGTGCAAGAGCCACTGTGGTCCAGAACCAAAGGCAAAGCTTGTTCAAACCTCCACACGTGAAGCATATTGGATGACTTTGTGCCAGTCTCTCTCCTTCCCCTTCCTCCTCATTCTGAACTTGCTCACAATGATCATGTGCCAATAGAATGGGGGTGAGTAAAGGGAGAACTATGTAAGCCACTCTGAGAATTGTGAAGGGAGGGGAGGATGAACATTCAGTAAATAAGGTGGGCATTGTGAGACTTGGATTAATCTCTGAGCTGCAGGGTGGTCCAGCTGACAGAAGGGGTGTTGTGCAGTGCTCTAGATAAGTGCCTGTCCACTCTGATCATGCCTGGCTCACTATTATATGAGACATAGGGAATCAGTGGTAGATCAGTTCACTGAGGAGGCAGGTGTGCTTGTCCCAGGCCGTTGTGTGGCCTGCAGTGTTGAAGCTGCACCTACAGTCTCAGGGCCCATTGATAGTAAGGAGATAGCAGATGTACTGGGAGTGTCCATGACACGGTTGCACCTGCTGCCAGGAGGAAACTGGGATGCTGTGTTGGGAGAGACAAGCAAGCGTTCTGGGCTGATAACATGATACTAACCAGGGCAGGAGTGGAGCACCCCAGCCTGCTTCTGCTGGGAGCAGGAGCCAGGCAGAAAGGCAGTGCCAGCACACCAGCCAAAAAGAGCTCTCAAAGATGCTCATAGCAGAGAGCTTTCCCAGCCTGGTTGCTCTTGATCTGCGAATGGAGCAGGGTCATGAAGAACCCCAAAAATAATCACATTATGTACGCTTCATTTTGACATTCTTGGTGTCAATGCTTTTTTGTAGGAAGTTACTGATCCAGATAAAGGCTATATAGAAGATGACAAAGTAACTTTTGAAGTGTACGTTCAAGCCGATGCTCCCCACGGTGTAGCGTAAGTAGCTTATGCTTTAAAGGAACCAACACATTACTATCTGTATAGTTTTTTCCTGTCCCATGTAAAATTTACTTGAAATCATGCATTTATGTTGGATGCAAACAGAGTAGAAGAGTAGGCTCAGTAAGAGTTGACGCTCCTTTCCCTGTGGAACTCTTGTGCATTGAATCAAGATCTCTTACTCATCCTGTTCCCATACATTATAGATGGTTAATCTATCGAACAAACTATTTGCAAGACACCCTGTGTTTACAGCGTCTGACTGAAGGGTTAATACAATATGGGAAAGCACAGCTGTGAACTCTTGCTGTGTGTGGAGTACCTTTCCTGTGCATGGATGCCTTGTTCATAGTGATTTAACATTCTTTTTACCTGCCAACAGGTGGTTCTGTCCATCTGAGAAAGAGGACCACCTTCAGAGAAGAGGCTGCCACAGAATTCTTTTCTTCATCTCCTTCAAGAAATAAGACAAGAATCCTGTGGCATCTGCCAGGTTTAAGGGAACATGGGTACATGGGGGAGAGTAGTGAAGACTGTACTTCTTTATTCAGCCATGGAGCTCACTGGGTGACTTTGGGCCAGTCAGACTCGTAGCCCAGCCTCCCTTGTTGTGAGCATGTGAGAGGAGGAGTATAATTAGGTAAGCTGCCTTAAGGTCCTTAAATACAGCTCATATATATGTAACACAGAATTGAATGATGCTTTTTGAATAAGTCGTACAAGAAAGTCGAATATCCCTTTCTCTTTATGTGAAAAAGTAGGAAAGACTTTGGCACAATTAAAAGTCCAGTCAAAATAAGGTTGAACTTTACTATAATTGCAACGTAAGTTAATTTTTGAAAGAATGATCTGACTAGCATGACAGATGATATATACTGAAAGTTATATTTTCAAGTTAGACACTAAATGGAGGGTTTTTACCACAAGTTCTTGTTGAGAATGGCTGAAAAGTAGCAGTTACTTGACATGGCAATAGCTCTGCTGCTGTGGGTATCAAATGGAGACTTGGGGAGAGGGGTAAATTAGCTTTTATAATATTGAAGCATTCAGATACTTAATAGGGTCTTTTGTGTCTTTCCATTTTCAACATGGATGATCATGGAAAACTTCTAATATCTCTAAAGCTATTCCTATATGTGTGTTTTTCTATATCAGTGTTAGTACCCCTGAGGTTAACACTTGGGGCACAAGGCACAATCGGGCATTGGTGCCTCATGCTGATTACAGCCAGTCCATGTACAAACGAATAAGGAACTGGGGATTTGTCCCCCAGCCCAAATTCCTAGAAGCATCTTGCCCTAAAGCGGTGCAGTGGGATTTCTCATACAGTACTCTCTCCTGGACGTGTAAGTGCATAGTTTGTGGTACCCACAACTTACGCAAATGTGCACACCGTTCTGTGCATACGTACATATGGTAGCTTGGCCTTCCTGGCCTGCTGGCCTCAGATGCATTAGATGCACTTCCTGTAATTCCCAGCCAGCATGACTGTTGGCCATGCTGCACAACAGAAGAGGCTTATTTATTTTGTTTCTATACCAACCCACTGCTGGAGCTCTGGGTGGTTTACAAAAGTCAATACAAATACAATAAAATGTCATAAAATCAGAAAAAACATTGAAAAGATTGAAGCACCTAAAACAGACAATAGCAAAAATTACTTTGTAAAACTCTGTAATCTCCATCAATTGCTGGGTGGTCAAAAAAACCTTTTCATGCCGTCTCATAGAGAATGCCCTTCTGCTGGTCTCTTTGCCTTGTCCCAAAGCAAGTTCTTTGGATGGTTCTGTATATGCTAACTATGGTTGGCAAGGGGCCATGTTTGACAGTGTGGCTAACAGGCCACTGCCTTTCTGGTGGGACCCTGGGAAGAGTCCTCTGCAGGTGCACACCATACCTCAGGAGCTCCTACCGGAGGCTGGTCTGCGGTGCCCTGCATTGTCGCCCTTGGGTGCCCTGGGGATGAACATAAACTCTTCCATTGAGCTAGGCATTCCTTATGCTAGTCTGTTGCCAAGGTGATGATGAGCATCATATTCAGTTTTGCAGTTATTTTAGAAATGCACGCATTTTTCACTACCTTTAGTGGAATATGCCGAATAACTTTATGCAAGCTCTTGAGCCAGGCTTGTGTTCCCATGCCCAAACAAGGTGGGTTGAAAGTAGCAACCGTGGCATAAGAAAAGGCTTGGATCTGTGGGTCAAAGAAACAAGACTTCTCTTACCAATTATCTTGTACAGATAATTGGGAAAGAGCCTGCTCTCATTTTGGCCTGGATTGCAGTTTGTGGTCCATCCACTAGTAATCCTTTTGTGGGACACACAGTTGAATTGTGGCATGGCAACCAGCCCTTTGTTTGTTTGTTACATTTGCATGCTGCCCCATACTCAAAGGGCTCTCTGAGTAGCTCACAAAATCAGGAATCAGTGACATATACCATAAAATCATAACAAAATTAAAAATTAGTAAATCCAATGCATCATAAAATCTAATAAATATGAAGTGGAAACAGGAGAACAAATGCACAGAACAATAGAAACAAGCAGTGAAAATGGCATAATAAAACCATGAATTATACTAAAAACAAGTGCAATATAAAAACATTTTTACCTGGTGACAGAAACTGAGTGGTGAGTTGCACCGCCTTGGGAAGAGCATTCAAGAGATGGGGCACTATAACAGAAAAAGCCCATTTCCTTGCCATTTCCCCTTACTTCATTTGGAACAGATCTTAATGGTCTTAATAGAAGATCTTAATGGTCTGATAGGCATGTACACAGACAGTCCGTCTGTCCTCCCTCCTTTCCTCCCTCTTTATAGCCAAGGGTGTTTGGGTGGTTAACAAGCACATATATGAATTCTGGTTAGAAAGTCACCCTGGCTTGCTACAATTTTTCAAGAAGAGTTCTGCACGTGCATAATCTAAGCATTGCTTTTAGTGGACATATAATCTGTCAACTGGCATATTTAAATTATCTGAATTCTTTTGGTGAAAATATTTGTGGCATGACTCCAGTACAAAGTATAGGAAGTCCTCTACATATGAACAAATTTTGTTCTGAGAGTGCATTTTTAAGTCCAAATTGTTCATAAGTCCAACAAAGTTAGTCTAGGTACCAACTAACACAATTGGCTATATAGTATTGTACTGTAATAGGTTTATAATGACACTGGAGGACTTCCAGAAGTTATGCGTCAGGGTATGTAGCAGTGTGGAAGTGCACCCATGTTGTTTGTCTGATGGGTTCTTCCTCATACGGCATTACTGTGATAGGTTGGTGCAACCTGCGTACACTTTGCTGGACTCACTTCTCTCAGTTATTACAGTTAAGTACACAAAAGCATGTTCACATCTTTGACAGTTTGCAACTCGAAGGTTTGTATGTAGGGGACTTTATGTATTCACAAACTGGATGTGTCTATAATTTATCCGTGTGTAACAACTAATTCTATGGTTGTTACAGGTGGGATTCCAAGAAGCATACAGGATATGTGGGGCTGAAGAACCAGGGAGCAACCTGTTATATGAACAGCTTATTACAGACATTATTTTTCACAAACCAGCTACGTAAGGTAAAGTAAGGGTTTTCTGTCTTCCCTTCAATATTTGTATCCTAATGAATTGGTTAGGAAGTAGGAGTGACCTTCCCTATCTGTTCAGGCTGCATTTCTTTAATTTGGAATTGGGCAAGAGCATATACCTGGCATCCCTCTCAGATGTTTTCCAGGAAGGCAGCCTGTACAATTGCATCCCTTAGCTGTGGCCCGGGCTGCCTGGGGATTCTCTTCACCAGGTCATTGTTTTGTTTGTTCGCTTGCTTGCTTGCTTGTTTGTTTTAATAATTGCTTGTAATTATTCCTGTGTCTGGGAGAACTAGATGAGTAAAGTTAGGGAAGGGTAGTGTAGTGCAAGACAGACAAGACAGGGGAAGAAGGTGGGTTCTGCGAGGGGTGCCCTGTGTCAGGCCAGGAGACGGCCATGTTGGGAATCATGGATGTTGTTGTGACACCTGTGACATGTTTGCCCTTCTTCCTCAGGAGAGACAGGGATACACCTGCCCCAGGTGTAAGCTGGTGTTCCTCCTAGAGGATGAGCTGGGGAGCCTGAGGGCTGGGAGGGCTCTCCAGGCCACCCATGAGCAGCCCCCCTCTGGACAGAAGGTTGAGGGAGGGTCCGAGGGAGAAACAGCTGGGGAGACATGGTGGCATGTCACCTGCAGGAGGGGGAGGCCAGTACGGCCTCCTCCATCTCCTGGCACTGACCTGAAGCTGGGAAACAGGTTTTCTCCACTTGGGGAGGCTGGGACTGATGAGGCCTTGGGGGACCAACTTGTCCGGGATCTCCAGCCTGGGGCCAGTTACAGGCAGGGGGCTGCTACAGGAGAGGCGAAGGCCATCTACTGCGGTGGGTGATCATTGTCAGGGACTTCCTGCTAAGGGGAACTGAGGCAGTGGTGTGCCGCCCTGACCTTGAGGCAAGGGAGGTCTGTTGCCTGCCAGGTGCACGTGTCCAGCTTATGACAGACAGAGTAGAGCATCTTCTTCCCTCGCTGTCACAAGCCACTTCATGTGATTCACGTGGGGACGAACGACACCGCCAGGCAGGGGGTGGGCAGGATCATTAGGGACTTGGAAGCTCTGGGCAAGGAACTTGGGGACCTAAAGGCCCAAGTGGCCTTTTCCTCTGCCTTGCCCATCGGCTTTGTGGCCAGCCAGGGAGGGGAGGGTTGCCGAGGTGAACGACTGGCTCAGGGCATTGTGTCAGAGGGAACGCTTTGGGTTCCTCACTCACAGCTCCCGGTTTCTTGCCAGTGGAGTTCTGGCGAGGGATGGAGTGCACCTCACAAGGATGGGGAAAAGGCCCTGCGGAAATGTTCTAGCGAGTTTTGTTGTATGCATTGCCTTCCATTATGACTTGCCTTCACATCTCACGGTTTTTACTCCTGCTGGGTGATCCTTCCAGGCTGAGTTACATTTCCATAACCCTTTACTGAACAGATTAATAGGTAGTAATCTTGGAAGGTTTTTTATGGAGCCCCACCATACTTGTAGAAGAGCGGGTAAGACTTTTGGTTACTGTGGGCTGTGAGATCAACTTGGAGGCAGCTCTTGAGCTCCTTAGCAGAGAGGACACAGTTGTGAGGTACAAAGATGGATCAGAGGCCCTTTTTTGGAGGCTCTGTTTGCCCGTTCTCTCTCTCCCATCTGGCCATTCATGCACTGCTGTTTTTAACAAGAATGCCATGGCATTCTGTCAGTCTGAAGGTCACAGCGCTGGCACAGTCCTTTTGGATTGCAGTGATCCCATTACTTGGTCTTTCCTGATTTCTTCATCCTTGGTCTTCCCATAAAATAAACAGACTTAAGGAACTTCCTCATTTGCTTGCTCAGTTTGCCTGTCACAATGCTTTAGTTGAGCAATGAGTGTGTGTTTTTCTTTGGCCTGTATGCAAAATAAGCTCCCTTTTTTGGCATCAGAGAGCTTGATAGTTTTTTTGCCTTTACTTGTTTTTCTGTTCTTTTCCTCTTTTCCCTTTTCTCTTTTTTGCAGGGTGGTCATTCCCAAAGGGAGCTTTCCTCAATATTTATTTATGCATGTGCCAAAAGAGATTCCCCCATTATTTTTCTTCTCCCGTAGAATCCTCTTTAGTTCTTTGAGTTTAGATAAGCAAATAAGGATATACTTTCAATGAAGACTTAAGGCCATTTCTTCACACTTCAATTTCTTTCAGCTCTGCATGTGGTCATATTTAGTAATTTATATGCCATATAAAATTGCGGAATTTGGTACTGTTAATAGAATCTAATTTATTGAGAATGTTGGCCATTTTTTACAGCCATGTGGGTTACTCAACACCACTCCCTGGCCCCTGAAAAATTTACAGTGTCACTCGGCTCAGTGCATTGCCCATGTTTTCACAAGCATAGAAACTAGACAATTTGCCAAAATAATCAAAATGGAGACTCTGCAAAATGGAGTTTTCTGAGCATTCCTTGGTTTCGCTTTTGGGTCAGGGTGGTCATCTGCTGTTCCTTCACCACCACCACCACCACCACCACCACCACCACCACCACCTTCTCTCAGTTCCTCTGGCTTAAGGTGGCAGCGTGTATCTTCTTCTTTTGTACTATTTTACTGTATAGTTTTCTTATTTTCATGATTTCTTTTCATTCACTGCTTAGCTGTATGTTATTGAGTCTACTTAGCTTTAATTAATTTGACTCTTGGCTTTCTTTTTTTTTTTTCATCTTGAATGCTTCGATCTTCATATCAGCCCTTTCTTAGATCATAAATAGAAACATAGAAACAGAGTGAGTCAGAAGGGGTCTCCCAGGCCATCTAGTCTGACCTCCGGCACCAACTGGCTCCGCTCACGACATGCCCACCATGTGCACATCAAATAATCCTCAAAACTTCATCTGTTCTTTGTACATCTCTCTGTACTGGTAATTGCTTCCTCTCTCAACTTGTTTTCCTTTGGGCTTCTCCTCTTACGAGTAAACATTCTTTTTCCTCTACTACCTCTCAGTGTAAGATGCTTGGTATTCTTTCCCATGTTTTCCATTGTTCTTACTCGGTTGAGCAGATGATGCACCCAAGAGCTCCTGCCCCTGCTTTAGATCAAGAGGCATCTTCATCATGTCTGCTGCTACATCTGCAAGACTTGTTTCTTTTCTAATGTTTTTTTAACTTTAGAGGTGATTCATCTGCTGCTAAGCCATTTTAATTTTCTTTGCTTAGTTTTCATTTGGTCTCTGCCATTTTACTTGGTTTCAAATCTCTGCTTCAGCCTCTAGGGTGGCTGCATCTTGGATGGTTCAATAGAATAAAATTCCTAATATATCCCCAATGTCCTTTATTCATCTTCCTTAGCCTGTGCTTCTGCTCAAGCTCTTAATCTGTTCTGCTCTCGAATTTGCTTTGTATTTCTCTTGTCCATGAGCAGGATTTAATATTAGTATTTCAAAGATTTGTTCCTTTCTCCTAACATTGCCAAAGTCTTATTCACTTTCTTATCATTTCTGATTTTCGTTATTGGCATGCTTTGTCCTTTTATATGTTTATTGATTACTTGAGTTTTTCATATTATTTTCAGCAGTAGTTAATTAGCTGACACTGTGTTCCCGAGAAGGTGAGAACTGAAGGCATTTTGAGTTTGAAGAGAGCAATCCTCTCCAAGATGTGGAGAGCATCCCAAGGACAGAGAATTGTTCAGCATCTCACCCCCTGAAGCCACAGGGACTGCTGTGCTCTTGGCAGGGGCACTTAGCATTCCACTCCCCCTCCTTGCCTCGTTGCAGCTTCGGTGGAAAGAACAACTGCCCCAGCTGATTGCTGAGGTTGCACAGGCTGCCTTGGAAGGAAGAGGTGTTCCGGCTGGCGGGGGGGGGGGGGCGATATGTGAGCAGGGTGCCATCAGTTCCTTTGTCTGGATCCCTGATGCAGCCCCTGCCACAACGTCCTGTGCAGATAGACTGAAAGGCCAGTCTAAAGGGGAAACATTTAAAATGAGGATGGAGAGGGTTAGGGTTAGGGCTTTTACACATTAGGTTTTTTATATATTGACCCCTTTGAAGCCACAGGCCCACATTCGTTCCCGACCCTTCCTGTTTGAATATTCCTTTGGAAAGCACCCTTTCTCAGTATTATTATTATTATTATAACATTTCTATGCCGCCCCTTGCTGAAACCTCGGCAGTACTCAGCAGAGTAAAGTTCTTGCCTCCAAATGCTGCTTATTTCATTTCTGAGTGATCATAGAGCAGCTTGTGGCCCCACCTGCTCTGTTTGGTCACAGTCATTGTGCCTTTGTCCCCTGCCCAGAGATTCTGCTGACCCACCTCTGTGGCTGCCTTGGCTGCATCAGAATCCCCAGGACATCTGGGGCATAGCAGGAATGAGGCACACAAATGTTCACTTAAACGGAAGCAAACGATGCCCAGACACAGACAGGATGCAGGGGGCCAAGGTGCAGCCGTCCACCTGGTACTGTAAGGTTCCTCCATGCCAGTGTGACTTTTAAAAAAATGTTATTGGGATGAAAGGGATGCCTCAGACGAGCCACAAAATCCATTGCCATCGACCCACTTAAACCGGTGGCTTTCTTTTTTAGGCTGTGTACATGATGCCCACTGAAGGAGATGATTCCTCCAAAAGCGTTCCTTTAGCATTGCAGAGAGTGTTCTATGAACTTCAGCATAGTGACAAGCCAGTGGGAACGAAGAAGCTAACAAAATCTTTTGGGTAAGTGCCGGAAAGACACCAAGGATAAAAGGAAAGGAAAATGGTATAAAAACAAACAAACAGCTCTTCAGGGCCATGCATTCCTCAATCAAAGTTTGTGATTTCTCCTCAAGTGTGTTTTCAGGGTCTCTTAAATTAAGTATAAAGCCCATCATGGGTTGCATCTTATTATTTGGGTTGTTGCCCAGTGAATTACATTTAATTGAGTAATTCTATGATGTTTAATCTTTTGATCAGTTAATTAATTAAATTTCCATACCAGTAGGTACAGTTTCTGAAGCAAGACCTGTACTTGTAATTTGTCATACATGCATGTTATTTGAAGCATCTTAGAAGAATCATTTCTCCTGTGAGTGAAAGAAGGGAAGGCAGTGCTTTTAAGATTAGCATTTGCTACCTGCAGTTCTGTAAGTGCTTGACCACAGGCGCGCGCGCGCGCACATGCACACACATGTAGTTCCTTACTAATTAGGGGATATATTCATGATTTATTAAACGTTGCTTCAAACTGGTTAATCCAGCTGGTTAATCAATGAAACACTTAAGCTTTACACCCTGGAGTTAATAAATGTGGCCCTGCCCCATGCTGCCTTTACTGAGGTGAGAAATTTGGTGAGTTAGCCGTGCTTCATCTGTGCAGGTGTCCAGCGCCATGGCAAGCAGCTTCCGTCTCTAGTTAGCTAATACTCAGTTTCCATTATCTGGCACTTGCCCTCTCAGTGGATCCTAGAAGCCTTGCAATGGCAGGAATTTTGAGTGCCTGTTTGTTTATTTTAAATGGTTAAAGCTTTATTTCAGGATACACTGCCCTCATGTGGCAGCTTATAATATTGCAAAAGCATTGTTGTGGAAATAGCCATTAAGCATACAATTTATTTATTTTGGTCTCTGTGGTCTTTAAAAACTGTGAGCTGCTCATGCTTTGTTTAAAAGACCAGACAGAGACCAAAATAAATATGACTGCAGGTTTGTTTGCTTTTTCAAAGTAAGCACTGATGAGGCCCCTGGAGAGGGGGGTTTCAAATGTATGGGACCACCACTGAGAAAGCCTTACCAGCTGTGGCTGGTAGCCTAGAGATTGGGACCCCCAATGCTGATCTTAATGGTTTGGCAGGCACATAGATGTGTCCCTTGGAAAAATATGGCCCTAAACCATTTAAGGCGTCAAAACCAGCAATCTGCATTTGGTTGGGTATGTAGTGACTCCATCACGGGACCATCACTCAGCATAGAAAACCCCAGCTTCATTCCCTAGTTTCTCCAGTTAAAAGAATCTCATCGGGGGATATATTTAATTAGTGTATATGCCCCACCTCCTGAATCCGGTGGTCAAATATCCTGATTCAGGATTAGGCAACTTCCTGTCCATGCAAAACAGGAGGTTCTTGTTATCCTGTTGCAATCTTGGCACAACAGTGCGTTGCATTTTGGAAATTTGAGTCAGGGCAACCTTAATCTATCCCAGCAGAGTCTCCTCTGAATCCAAACAGAATTACTGTTCCGAGGTGTTTGGAGTCAAGGACATGTTGCATGCTGGGGCATCGTCTGCCCTACTTCTTGCTCTTGCCAGCGGTGGTCCACCAGGACTGAACCGGAGTGTGGGGAGTAGGCAGCGAGCGGCATTAGAGAAAGGGTGAGGACTCTGTGTCGCTCTCCCACTTGTGCAAATTGATGGGCCTTTAAGTCAGAAATAGAATCCCTGCAAGACCACATTTAGTACCCATAATGGCAGATTGTATTTCTGGCGAGAGCTTAGCCACTTGTGGGTGTTCTTTATCATTGTGAGTTTCACATGTGAAAAGGACAAGTGAGGTTGAGTGCTACCTCCACCCTCCCCATTACTGACCCCATCACACTTCTTGTGTCAAAAGTGAACTTCTGTATCTATGAATACCTCAAAGGCTGTCACAAAGAGGGAGGCCAAGATCTCTCCTTGCTGATCCCAGAGTGCAGGACATGGAATAATCAAGTCAAGCTGCAACAACCCAGATTCAGGCTGGACATCAGGAAAAGCTGCCTCACTGTCAGAGCAATTTGGAAATGGAACTAGCTGCCTGGAGAGGTGGTGGTTCTCCCACACTGGAGGCATTCAAAAAGAAACTGGGCAGCCCTCTGAGTGGGATGGTGTGACTTGGTGTCCTGCAGCAGCAGGGGGCTGGACCAGATGGCCTTTATGGCCCCTTCCAACTCTGCTATTCTCTGATTCTCTTATCCATGGAGGCTCACTGCACAATGTAGAATCCTAATTTTCCAAGGTTTCTCAGCCTGACATTTTCCCAGATAGCCCTTTTGTGTTAAAGAAACGCGCATGCACTTTCCCATGGCGGAGCACAGACTGTCCATTCCTTTGTGCCCTCACAACACAGAGCAAAGCTCTGGCTTTGCTGGTAGGTGAAGAGAGTTTTTCCAAGGCATTTCTCCACCAGGGATTTCAGTTTATTCCACCTGCTCCATTCTTACCTGCTCTTTCTTTTAGTTCAGAGGACCAAACATCTCTGGTCTTTCTCAGTTCTTTTTAAATATGAACATTGTATAAATGGAAAACTTTGTTTCATTTTTGAATAAAGATGGGAGACTTTAGACAGCTTCATGCAACACGACGTCCAGGAACTATGTCGAGTGGTATGTATTGATTCTTGTCAGAATATTTATATGACATCGATGGCAGTTATTAGCATTTCACAGGAAGCTTTTCTGCACAAGCTCTGCTGAAAGCAGAAGCTGCAGAACAGCTCCAGTTCATCTCCTGGGGGTTATGCAGAATTGCTGGCCGGGGCATCACTGCCAATACTTTGAGCCAGTGCTCAACTTTAGAAGCCAACTTGATTCTCAGATTTCCGCACTGGAATTTGGGGAGTGGTTACTGTTGGTGCTGTGCATGTGCAGAGTTTCATTCTTTCCAGCAGGTGGAACCACATCCAGCTCTCCCTTATCTGAAGTTACTGATTGGAGCTGGGGGGCATTTCTTTAGCAAATAATAATCAGAACAGAAGCTCAATTTTGGGAGTGTAAGATGAGTCTTTTGGGGCATGGCGAAGGTGATTTGCTGGGCAGGGTGATGCATAGGGGTTGAGGAAAAATCTTGCAAGAGAGATCTTAGTGTTGCATCGGCACCCTTTCCAGGAAGTAGAGTACTGTTCTTATTAAGAAAATGTTGTTTGGATTCATTCAATAATTTTTGGCTAGAGTTAAAACTGAACAATTACTTTTCTTTACACACCTGAATGGGGGATCACTGGGTGGAACTCTCACTTGGTGGAAATGGCACATGACATAAATTAAATACATGCGAATTTCTAATGCAAGACTTCTTTTTTCTTTCAGTTGCTTGATAATGTTGAAAATAAAATGAAAGGCACCTGTGTAGAAGGCACTATACCAAAATTATTCAGGGGGAAGATGGTGGTATGTATTTGTTTTGTATATCAACTAGGTTGGGGGTGGGATTGAATCCTTTTCTGGTGTCTCATGCCTTCGTTTTTGTTTGCAGTCATATATTCAGTGCAAGCATGTAGACTATCGGTCTGAACGAATAGAGGACTATTATGATATCCAGCTAAGTATAAAGGGAAAGAAAAATAGTAAGTATACACTGTCTGTAAAATTCACATGCTTTAGTAAACTCCTTAAGTGTTCTGCCTGCTATATCTCATTTAAGAATTAATTCCCTACCATGTCTACCTGAAAAAACACCTGGCTCTGGCTAGCCCAAGATCGTGAGGGACCCTTGTCCCCCCTTTCTAATTCTATCTCTCCTTGCTTCTGGAAATTTCCACACTATTATTTGGAGCTATTGTACTTTTAGCACCTTTTATGTCCAGCATTTTGGAGGCAATTCCTGCTTTCAGGCAAGAGGTTGAACAATGACCTTTGGGATTCTTTGCTTCCTGTTTGATATAAAAAGTGCCTGGTTGCCCCTCTCCATTGTGGTGGTGGTGGTGTGCCATCAAATTAACTCTGATTTATGACAATCCTATGAGTGAAACCCCTCCAAAATGTCTTGTCCTTCACAGCCCTGCTTAGTTCTTGTATACTCAAGATTGCGGGTTCCTTTCTGGAATCAATCCATCTCATAGTTGCTCTTCCTCTTCTTTTTCTGCCTTCAACTTTTCCTAGCATGAGGGTCTTCTCCAGGGATTCTTTTCTTCTCATGATGTGTCCGAAGTACAACTGCCTCAGTTTTGTCACTTTCCTTCCAAGGAAAGCTCTGGATTGAGTTGATCTAGGACCCCCTTGTTCATCTCTCTGTCAGTCCAACCAAGCTTTCAAACGCATCAATTTCCTTCCTGTCGGCTTTCTTACTGTCCAGCTTCCACACGCATACCCAGTTATACAATGGTATGGAATGCAATAGTCTAGACGACCTTGACCTCCAATGAAACATCCTTACACATGGTTAGCTTTTCTAATCCCTTCATCACTACTTCCTCATGAGGGAAATGTTAGTGTCCAGTGCAGGCTGTGTTGCATTGACTTGGGTGCAACATTTCCCTGTCGTCAGTTCCACCCAAATGGAAGAGCTGCAGTTGTTGTTGCAGCACAGCAATGTAGTTACTTTCAGATAAGTTTGGCAGCCCCTGTGTCAGCTATTAAGGCTCCCTGGAGATGGACGGGGTGAGTCGCAAGTCATAGAACAGCAGAGTTGGAACTGGCCAGTGAGGCCATTGGGTCCGGTCCGCTCCACTCCACAGTGCAGAACTCCCAGTTGAAACATCATGACTATACGTTATTGAAGTCCAAATAAGTTCTTTGGCTTGCCTTCACTTGTCATTCGTGACAAAACCAAACAGACACATCGGTCCAGACACATCTTAATTGTACCGAAAAGAATTGAAAGAAAAGATTCCGTAACACTGAACCACATAGAACAGATTTTGCCAAAATGTGCACTTGGCTTAAAGCATTTCTTGTCGGGTGTTCACACATGACGTCTGTATAACTGGTAGCCTTCTCTTCTTAACACACTTTTCTTTTTCAGTATTTGAATCCTTCATTGATTATGTTGCAGTGGAACAGCTGGATGGGGACAATAAATATGATGCTGGAGAGCATGGTCTGCAGGTATGTGTGGCCTCATCCAGAAATGTGCAGCGATAAAAGCTTCTGCACTAAACTTCATGTTGCCTTTGAGGACATCTGTTTGGTGCCTTACGTAATGCACCTAATGGTACAGTATGGATGGTAAATTATTGAAATATAAAGTAAATTATTTCTTGCTTTATCATTCAGGAAGCAGAAAAAGGTGTAAAGTTCCTAACGTTGCCACCTGTGTTGCATCTGCAACTCATGAGGTTCATGTATGACCCCCAGACTGACCAGAATATCAAGATAAATGACAGGTAATGAGTCTTGCATTAAAGCCAAAACCAAGCCGTGTTGCAGTGAGAGGTGATTAGCAGAACTCCGGCTTGTGGGATTTCAACTTCTTCTCTAAGAAACAGATCCATGTAGTTTTGCAGGACAGTTCCTCAGCTGTGTTGGTACAGCGATGCTATTTGGCCCTGTGGGGTTGTGCCCTGTATGTGCCCAGGTCGACATAGCTCACACAGGGGAGCCCTGCTGTTACCCATCACCACCAGGCAATGAGTATTCCACTTGTTTCAGGGCTGTCCCTAGAATTTGTTCTGATTTGTTAAACTATTTCTTGTTCTGTGAGAAACTTCTCTGCCTGCTTTCACTCTCAAGCAATCTTTTCTCTTATTTTGTTTACTAAAAAAAGGTTTGAATTTCCGGATCAGTTGCCTCTTGATGAATTCTTGCAAAAAACAGACCCTAAAGATGCTGCAAATTACATACTTCATGCAGTCCTTGTGCACAGTGGCGATAACCATGGTGGACATTACGTTGTTTACTTGAACCCAAAAGGGGACGGAAAAGTAAGTAATTGAGCAGGGGGTGGGTGGAAGTAGACCTCTTAAGTTATTGTTCACAGAGCTGACTTGCACTATCCTGTTAAATCTGCTGAAAATAATTTAATAAAGCAAGTTAGACACCTCAGCTTCAGGTTCCTTATTCTTCATGGTCTCTGTGCATCATACATGTGGGCTATGTGTGCATGCAAGGAGCTGTTTTAGAAAGATGGCAAAACTGCTCAATTAGTATCCAGTAGGAGCCTGGCCTGTAGCCATGCTGAGCATGCAGGGCGGGGCTTCCACCAAGATCTCAGTTCTTTGACCACCATTGTGAGCGCATTGGGAAGTTCTTCCTTTACTTACCTTGGGAATGTTTTTAGCATTTGACCTTCCTCAGATTCCTACCTATCATCTCCAGTTCTTTTCTCCTCCTTTCTCTGAGAGAGCGCAAGAGAGAGGTTATTACTATTATCCTCACCTTCTTTCTCTCTCTTCCTGCCTTTTTGGCTCCTCTGTACTTCCTGACAGTTAAGACTACTAGGGTATGGAATGGGCTTCCATGGGAGGTAGATGAATCCCCATTGGTGAGGGCATTTAAGGATAGGCTGTACATGCACATGGTGGGCATGTCGTGAGCGGAGCTGGCTGGAGCCGGGGGTCAGACTGGATGGCCCGGGAGGCCCCCTTTGACTCGCTCTGTTTCTGTGTTTGTATGCTTTCCTCACCACCAAGCTCTGGCCCTGGTGTACAACACAATGCACCACACTTGCCGTGATCCATGTCATCAGTACCAACAGTGTTTTAGCAGGACTTTCACATGGTGCCACGACTGGGAGCTACACCACACTGTGATACAATCCCTGTGGTACCCATGGGGCATCCCTCAGACTCTCTGGTACCCAGCACAACACTGTTTGCCACCGCTTTTGTTACAGAGCAGGCATAGGCGCCAGTTCGATGGGGGATGCATTTCTTCTATGTTGGAATGAGAACCTATTCCATTTTGTCCCTCCATTTCCTCTGATTCCAAAAGTTCTAGCAAAGACTTCCTGAGATCTCATGGACTTCGTTATCATGATGGCCTGTTGGGCCTGACTGCACTGGTTCCCACCCCTCCTTAATGTCTCCAACAGAGCCTTTGTTTGCCTTCCACTCTGACCCAACCTCATCTCTCAGGGTGGAGGGACAGTTCTTCATCCCAATGCGACTCACCACATGGAGAGTCAAACCATGTCCCCCTCACTAGTGGGCATTCCCTCTGAACTACAAAACATTCTGGGTGCATCTCTCAAACCTTCCACGTGTAAATCATATGCCTCTAAATGGTCTTCCTTCTCTAACCTTTGCTTGGCAACATGACTTTTCTCCAATCACAGCTTCTCCTGTTCAAATCCTCCTTTTTATCAGTTCCTTGTGCAAACATGGTCTAAGGTGTTCTCAGCATTCCATGCGCCAATCCAGGACTGCTCAATCCTTTCCCATGCCCTCATTTGAAAGTTCCTCAAAGGCCTCCTTAACTTGGGCCCACCCTTCAAACAACCCACTCCCTCCTGGAACCTTTTCATCATCCTTCATGCTCTCACCAAGACTCTGTTTGAGCCTATGGCTTCCACAGACTACCTCCTCTCATGGAAATCTGCTTTCTTAATAGCCCATCGAGCCACTGAACTCACCACTTTTCAAATTGAAAAGCCTTATCTCATCTTTCATAAAGACAAGATTATACTCTGCCCTGATGCTACCATCCAAAAAGTAGTCTCTTCTTTCCACATCAATAAGACAATGATCCTCCCAGTTGTCTTGCACATGGTGAGCATGTCGTGAGCGGAGCCGGCTGGTGCCGGGGGACAGACTAGATGGCCTGGGAGACCCCTTCTGACTCGCTCTGTTTCTGTTTCTTTCAAAACCCTAACAACCCAGTAGAGCTAACCCTCCATGCTTTAAAGGCCTGTAGGACGTTAGTGTTTTATAAATCCAAGACTCAATCCATCCAACAATCGCAGAGACTCTTTATTACCTACAGTGGCCCACACCAAGGACTGCCTGTATCCTCCCAAAGACTCTCTAAATGGATAGCTTACACCATATTTCTAGCCTTTGAACTTTCTGCTCTTCAACTCCAGCCACATTAGAACACGTTTCACCAGGGTGACTACAACTTCCACAGCCTTGTATGCAGAAGTGCTCCTCTCCGATCTCAGTAGAGCGGCAACATGGTCAAATCCCTTGACCTGCATTCGCCATTATCGTCTCAATGTTTGAGCTCGAGAGGACTGTGCAGAGCTGTCCTCTCCTCTCCTCTCTGCTGAGTGACACCACCCTCCTCCATGGGCTAAGCTTGCCAGTCGCCCACATGTGTATTGCAGGAGGGCAGGTTTTTTACCTGTAAGTGTTGTTCTGCAAGAGGTTATCTGTGCATTCACACACGTGGACTCTATGCTGACTAATCAGCATTCGGTGGGAGGTCAACCCAAAGACAGGCCTAGCGTGAAGTTGGGGCTCCCGCCGAGACCTCAGTTCTGAGTCTGAGACCAGGATTGAAATAACATCTGAATCAGAGATGTGTCACCCCGTGTCAATCAATAAGTACGAGACACCAGTGGAAAGGGTGGGAGGGTATGTGTGAATGCACAGATGATCACTTGGAAGAACAACACTCACAGGCAAGGAAAGTTGCCTTTATTCTTCTTGGTCTCTGCATACGCTTCTCAGTAGAATCGCTGGGGAAGGGAAGTCTTCTGCAGGACAGGACAGTGGGTGGGATGTGTTTTGGCAGCAGCACCTCCCAACTTATGGAATTCTGTTTGGAAGAGTCCTTTATCTTTGCAGAGTGCACCTTAAGGAAGGAGGAGCTCACACATCTCTGCACACATCCACAGATGGGCTTCTGCACTTCAGTCCATTAGCTGACCTTGCCTACATGGTATGGTTTAGCTCCCTGAATCTCTCGGGGGCTTTCAATGCCATCATCCATAGTATCCTTCTGGAATGGCCAGCCCATTTGGGAATAGGGGGCTCCGCTTTGCGGTAGTTCCGCTCCTACCTGGCTGGCGGTTCCAGATGGTGGTGCCGGGGGACTGTCACTCTGTGCCATGGCAATTGCATCATGGAGTGCCACAGTGCTCGATTTTGTTCCCCATGTTTTTCAACATCTACGTGGAACCACTGGGTGAAGTCATCTGGAGGTGTGGGCTGAGGTGTCATCAGGATGCTGATGACACCCCACTCTACCTCAATTTTTCATCTGACCCAGGTGAGGCAGTGACTGCCTGAATCATTGTCTGAACGTGGTAGTGGGCTGGAGGAGGGCCAGTAAACTGAAGCTAAATCCAGATAAGATGCAGGTCCTGTTGGTGGGTGCTTTCACACTCCAGCTAGGAAATCTTCAATCTACCCTTGATGGCACGGCCCCTAAAGGGTAAGGTTTGCAGCTTAGGGATGCTCCTAAGGTGGACTCAGTGGTCAGGAACACCTTTTGTCAGCTTCACCTGATTTCTCAGCTATGCACCTCCCCACAGTGACCCATGCACTGGTAATCTCTTGCCTGGATTACTGCAGTGCACTCTATGTGGGACTACCTTTGAAAACTGTCTGGACGTTACAGCTAATACAGATCAGGGTAGTGTTGCAGCTTATAGGAACTGGCTGGTGAGAACATTTTACACCAGTCTTCCATCAGCTCCCTGTTCCAGTCCCGGCCCAATTCAAAATGTTGTCTTTGACATATAAAGCCTTAAATGGCATGAGACTGGAGGAGTGCCTGAACGAGTACCTCTCTCCATCTATTCCTACCTGTCCACTTAGATCTTCAGAAGTCCTCCAAATGTCCTCTCCTAGTGAGATCAAAATGCAATCGACCAAGAGGAGGGCATTCTCAACAGTAGCACCTAGACTCTGGAATTCACTCCCCGGAGATAAGCAGCTGGCACCAACCCTTCTTTCTTATAGGCACCAGGTGGAATCTTGTTTATTTAAACAAGTTTTGGGTTAATTTAATTTAATTAATTTAATACTTTTATATTTTGCCAGGATTATTAATCTAATTTGGGTTAATTTATTGGTCATGTTTATTTGGTATGTGTGGGCATATTTTTATTATGTTATCTTACGTTATTGTTTTATCTATTTTATATGATTATTGTTTTGTTGTTTTTTTTAAGTTTCTATGCTGTTTTAGCATTTGTAAACCTTCAGGTTATGGGTGGCATAGAAGTGGAATGAAATAAATAAATAATACAACAGTTAGCATTCCATTATGACCAAAATATACTTGTAAGACTGAACTTGTAGAAAATGGCATTAAATGCCATGAACTGAGAGGAGAAGTGCTGCTGCTGCTATTACTACATTGCATTTATGTTCTGCCTTTCCCCCTCTTGTCATCACTGGCTGGCACTGTGTGTTTCTAGAGGAAACTTTGGGGGCTGCGGTAAGCATGTTGTGGGCAGCATGTTGTACCCCATCATCCCTCCAGTGATGGAACAAGAAATCCCTAGTTACTCTTGTGTGTTAAAATCTCAAGGCAAATTAGTCTTTCTCAGCATTAAATAACTTCTAGACTCCATGGATATGAGGGTGAGGAAATCATAGCCTAATGTCTGAAAGAACTGCTCTTGCTGCAAGATGGAACACTACTGGCCATTTTATATTCCTCATTTTAAAGAACATTTCTCACTCTTGGTTTGCTTTTGTATTGCTCTGTGAGGTAGTCTGTTGCTTTTCCCATTTTATAGGTGGGGGGCTGTAATTGCAAAGGAGGCTTGACCATATGCATGGAGAGGGTATGAACTTAAGTGTCCTAGATGTGTGACCAGCTCTTTCTTGATCAGATCATGCTGTGCTTAACAGAAACTCTCTCTTTGGTTCTATCTGCTTGTGGTCCATCCTTCGTTGATAAATACTTAGATCATCATCCATTGCAATCAACTCATAATCTGCTCCAAAATCTTAGGATCTGCTGTTTCTAGGTTATATTCGTGTCATTACCACATTTGTGTTTTTACAGATCTGTTGACTGTGAGAGGTGGTAGCATGAGAGACATTCAGAGCTCCCCCTTCCCCAACTGTATCTGGGCTCATTCATTAAACTCAAGTCCAAGGAGAAAAGATTTCCATTATCTTTGCTAGGAATTAATGACTACACAAGAGATGTTGGCTCTTTTTCTTTTCAGAAGAATTAAACTGAGTTAAAAAAGAAAATGGAGTAGGTGAAGAGGCCGTAATCAAGGTTGATGCTGAGGTTTCAAAACAGCTTTGAAATACGCTACCCCAAATATCAAAACTCAAATAGCTATATGTATACTTTGAAGACGGACCTGTATTCTGTATATGATCAAATAGTGGATAAAATGCACATTAAAAAGATCATTTTATTTCAAGGAAATAGTTGCTTAGTGTTCTCTTTGCACCATAATATTCCTAATGAAAGAAAGATTTTAATGAGTTTCACCACAAAGCTAGAAGTATCCCAGTTCAAATGTGTTTCTCAAACATACATTTTAGGTCATGCATATGATAACTCTTACCAACTATTGTTTCTGTTTTTCCTTCACAGTGGTGTAAATTTGATGATGACGTTGTATCTAGATGTACAAAAGAAGAAGCAATTGAGCATAACTACGGAGGCCACGATGATGACTTATCTGTACGGCACTGTACTAATGCGTATATGTTGGTTTATATCAGGGAGTCAAAATTAAGTACGTATTTATTTAGTCCTAGGGCTTGTCTCTCAAAATGTAAAGCAGATTCTCACCGTAAGGCTCCCCAAGTCGAGAAAAATGGCATGATCTTTCACAGTTGTATTTTAACAGCACCTTTACACGTTCTGCTCTTAGATGGTGCTCAAGCAAACCTATAATGCATGAAGAGGAAGCAAAGGCAATATAAAATACTGAAAGCACAGACAATTATGTCCTTGCTCAATTTCTTAAAAACTGATCCTCTGATATTTGCCGCATCCCTTAGAACCCTTCTTTCCAAAGTATTCCTGAAACTGTTGCTGAAGCTCCAAGTGTTAATATGAAAGCTGCCCTGAGTCCTGAGAAGGGCAGGAGCTGAAACCCGTTTCGTTTCGTTTCATTTCCGTTTGTTTGTTTGTTTGTTTAAAGCATTTGTGCCCCATCCTGCATGATGGCGTCTCAGGACGGCTTGCAGCATCGTTTTCGTTAGACCTGTCCCTGTCGTGTGGGTGGGTGGGTGGTGTGTGAAGAGTCTCAAAAATGTCTCACTGAAGAATATATGGATTCTTCAGTAGTGATGAGGCTCTTGGGGCAATTCAGAGTTGCTCTGCAAACTGTGCTTTGGTCTCCAATTTTTATTGGCACAAAGGCACCTTTACAGAGGGATGATGCATATCAGTAATTTTTTAAAAAATTAATGAAGTTTAAAAAATAAAGCATCTAAATCATGGCATGGCATTCAGATGCTGAAATTTTTACCTAATTAGTTAACAAATGCTGCTGGACAGTATTACTGATTGAAAAATTATCTACTGAACTGTTGCAGACAGCTTCTGCCTTAATAATACCATGTGTGTTCCTTGCCCAAACAGCAACAAAGTAAAAAACACTGTATTCTTTTATCCTTCCTTATGCAAGCAGAGCCTTTGGCCTGTTGAAGTCCCCCAAGTACTAGAGGTGGCTTTCCAGGGTTTCCAGAAATCCCAGCAGCATGACTATATGAATCAGCAGAGAGTACTGATCAATGGCACGTTCTGAAACTGGGGAGTGATAACAGTGGGGTTCTTTCCTGGGCCTGTTCTCTTCAACATTTTATTAATGCGGATGTGGATGAGCAGGGAATGCTTAGATAATTTGCAGCTGACACAACATTGGGCGGGATAGCTAATGCTGCAGAAGAGAGAAAATGCAAAGCAGGCTTGATAGATTGGAGTACTAGGCTGAAAACAGTCTAAGAAACTTTATGGAGTTAATGCCAAGTTCTGCTCTATTCAGTACCGGTCAGGCCTCATCTTGGGTACTTTGTCCAGTTCTGTGCATCAAGTTTAGGAAAGATGCATAGAAACTTGAAAAAGGTTCAGAGGAAGACAACAAAGATGATCAGGAGATCATTGAAAAGGAAGCCTGTGAGGAGAGACTGGAAGAACTGGGCATATTTCTGAGGGGAGCTATGATAGCACTCAGTACATGAAAGGCTGCCACAAAGAGAAAGGCCAGGATCTCTTCTTGATCATCCCAGAATGCAGGACATGGAATAACGGGCTCAAGTTACAGGAAGGCAGATTTTGGCTGAACCTCAGAAAGAGCTTCCTGTTTAGAGCAATGCCACAATGGAAGCAATGACCTGGGAAGGTTGTAGGTGAAGCTCTCCTCACTGGAGGTCTCCAAGATGCATCTGGACAGCCCTCTACTGGGGATGCTTTAACCTGGAGCCCTGCATTGAGCAGGTGGTTGGACCCAGTGGCCTTAGTGGCCCCTTCCAAGTGCATAATTCTGTTATTTCATTGAATCCTCACTCTTGGTGGGGATGGTGCAGGACAGGCCTAGGATAAGGCATATCCTTAGTCTGGTGCCTTCTGGAAGCTTGGGATTTCCACTCCAGTCAGTCTCAGCCATCTTAGCCCATGGTTAAGAATACTGGGAATTACAGTCCAAAATATCTGGAGACACCAGGATGGAGATGGCTAGGACAGGGAGTGAAATGGTGATGGTGGTCAAAAATGACTGAGCTTTTCATGATGCAGTTATCCAAAAACTAACTCTGCCATGTGGACAACTTAGACTAATAATCCCAAGTAGTGTTAGGACAGGACATTATTTTAAAGCACTGTTTTTTGTGAACTGTTCCTTAGTGTAGTCAGACCACTTTTGTTTATGAGGGAAGGTGAAACATTAGGGAGAAGTTGGTCATAGCCAACCGGCTGGCAGAACAGAAGTCGTCTCCATTGGCAGCAGCCATGTCTTTGGCCTATGGAGAAACATAGACAGACTGCATTGGTGGGAAGCAGAGATCAAGGAAGAACTCAGTCTGTTTGGATTCATGCTTTGAAAGTTCATGTATTGCCTTGGACCAGGAAAGAAGGCTTACAAAGCCCTCTACCCCCTAAAAAGATGATTTCACTCTCCTTGCTTGAGCAGTGGGGACATTTTGGGGAAGGGAGTCCTAACAATGTAATGTGGCAGAGCCCTTGTTTACCTCTAATCCTAGCAAATGAACAGGATTAGATGTGGCAGGTGGATGGCAGTTGTCCTTGTGTGGCTTGTTGGCTTTGGATGGAACTAGTCCATGTTTGCATAACTAAAATGTACTGAAAGAAAAACAGTTTTGTGTTTTCCTTGCAATGGCATTAGGCGTTCTTAAGCTTTGAAACACCTTTAAATGCAAGTGGAGCACTCTGTGTTTGAAAAACGAATCAGCCTGTCAAATGTCTAAGAACATTACCATGCCAGAAATTTCAAGTTACTCTGACTGGAGTATTAGTTTGCTGATTTGAATATAGGTTACAGGATTTGAATGGGTTTTTACAACCGGATTTCTTTTTACAATGTCACAACTGCGGCTGCTTTTCTCTTGTAGGTGAGGTTTTACAGGCTGTCACGGACCATGACATTCCTCAGCAGTTAGTGGAACGGCTGCAAGAAGAGAAAAGAATAGAGGCGCAAAAGAGAAAGGAGAGGCAGGAGGCCCACCTCTACATGCAAGTGCAGGTCAGTGTCTACAGCGCATCCCTCGAATCCTAGGCCATCAGTGCATCCTTGTCGATTTGTCTTTGTGGATTTTGATCGTCTGATGCGCATACCCCTCTTCTTCCAAGAAGCACAGGGGGGTTCCTGCCCATGGGTATGGATTACCGCATGTTGTGTTCACAACAGGCATGAGGACAAGGTTAACCTTGAGAGAGTGGCTGGCCCTGCGTGGGAATTTATATTCTTCTCTCTGCAGCAGCCTGCCCCACAGCACCAGTTCTCATTACAGAAATTGGGGAGGCAGGGAGCCTTAGTGCTGTTTTGTACCCTCTGCCTTCTCGTTACCATTGTTACTTCATTAAATCACGGCGTGACCCAGATCCCCAAAGTCTTTTCTTGGGAATGTGTAACTAATCACACTTGGTAATCTTTTCCCAAGTGCTCAAAGCATTTCCTCTGCACCATCCTGCAGACTGGAATATAGGCAAATTGGTGCCTGCCAGGACTTTTGGACTTCATTTCGCAGCATCTCGGCCAGTGTTTAAGAAATTGTGAGAGCTGTAGTCCAAAGCGTCTGGAAGGCACCAGATTGCCTGTCTGCACTGCAGAAATTTTGTTAATATGGTACATGGATGGTGCGGAGAGACTGGCTTGCCTAAGAAATGAAGGTTACAGCACAGTTGTCATCTCATCCAGGACTGAATGGTCAGAGCTTGCACTTCTGTGCCAAACCCATTTTCACTACAGAGGGCTTGGCCTGCTGCAATTGGTAACATCTGAAGGGGGCAGCAGAGCTCGCCTCTCAAATAGCCTCGCTCAGCAATCCCTGTCCACTTTCATTCGCTGCCAGATGCAGCCGTTTTGTATTTTGCCAACCTCGGTTGTTTCCAGCTATCTAAAAAGTGCATAGAATGCCACAGATACGAAGCCTTTGGACCCTCACAGCAGGGAGAGAGGGCAGTGCCATGCAGACAGTGAACGGAGGTGAGCACAGCGGTGACGCTGCATCCAGCATGGGTCTTGAGAGAGGCCCTGACCAAAAGTGGCTGCTGCCAGGATCCGTAGGCAGCTGCTTACTTACATGACTCAGTAGCAGGACATCCTCAGGGAAAATACGCAAACTGATGTAATAGTTTTATGATTCCATTAACAAAATACCTCTGTAATTTCAGATAGTGACAGAGGACCAGTTCTGTGGCCATCAAGGCAATGATATGTATGATGAAGAGAAAGTGAAATACACTGTGTTCAAAGTGTTGAAAAATTCAACACTTGCAGAATTTGTTCAGAACCTTTCTCAAACAATGGTAAGCTTTCCAGGGGGCCAGCCTCTGCTGTCCTGCGAAGTGTACCTTGCATTTGTTCACTGGACAACGGTGCATTTAATAACATTGCAATGACTGACTTCTTCCTGCTGTGTGTTCTTCTCTCTCTTCAGGGCTTTCCACAAGATCAAATACGATTGTGGCCAATGCAAGCCCGAAGTAATGGGACAAAAAGGCCAGCCATGTTAGACAATGAAGCTGATGGCAATAAAACTGTGAGGATGCATTAGATGCTAATGCATTTAGATTCTAATTCTAACTCTAATTCTAATTTTTAATACAGCACTTCTGTGTTCAGCAGTGAACATGTACCTGTGAAATGTGAGGATTGGCTTCCAATTAAAAGCCATCTTGTACATACGTTAGCATAATTTTTCATTTCAGAGTCTGGCAAAGCCTTAAGTGTATTTAGTGTGAAACATTAAAGAGGCTTTCAGTACAGTTTTATTGCAGCTCTGTTCCCTACCCCAACCCCAAAATGTGTACTCACTCATTGATCAGAGGGGCTCACTTTTCTAGGAGATTCAGTTTAAGGAACTGTCTGCTGCCAGAAACACTGAGCTCTGTTGAAAGTGCTTGAGTTAACACCCTTGACTTGGAGGATGGGGGAAAGGGAAAATATTTTTGATTTTGCAAAAGAATATCATTTTCATTAAAAAGTAGAATGTAGAAAAGGAAAATTTATATTGTTAGTGTTATATTGTTATTTTTGTATTATATTATGTTGTGAGCCGCCCCGGGGCGGCGTAGAAATGTTTTAATTAATAAATAAATAGGATTCCAAAATATTACATACAGTGTCAAGATCAAAAAAATTCGCAAAAAGTCAGTAATTGTTATCTCTTCCACACTCAGTTAAATTAATTAGTAAGTAATTGAAACTTATAAAGCACTTTCTAATTTATAGTTCTTAATACTGATTTATTTTCCATTCCTTTTAAAATAATTTTAAATAACAACAAAGCATTTGTATTAAAATTATAACTCACTAATGATTTTTACAAGCTCTATTTTCATTATTAAGTAAATTGTATATAATAAGCTTTCCATTTATCATTAAATTCTTTTTGTGTGACTAGTTAGTTTTGCCATTACTGCATATTTAACTAGCTTACTTTTCCAATATTTTTTAGTTGGGTAATCATCTGCATTCCGTTTTGATGCAGTTATAACACTAACTCCTGTTATCATATATTTAAATAAATCTACATATTCCATAACAGAATTTCTAGTACAATAGAAGCATATTCTTATTCCTAGGAAAAGTTAATTTACAATTTTTTCTATATTGTGTATGTATTTCTTTCCAATGGTTAAAAACTTTATTACATATCCCACCACATACGGTAAAAAGTCACATCCACTTCTTTACATTTCCAGCCCTTTCCATTATAATTCTTAGTCATTTTCTCAATATCTTTTGGTGTAATATACCAATGAAAAAATCTAGTACCGATTTTCTCTTTATGCTTTACTAGCTATGGATTTTATATCCTTTGTCCACAAGGTTTCTCATTGACAGAGAACTATTCCTCAAAATTCTGTGTCCAGCTTATCATACATATTTTTACTTATTCAGTTTCTGTATCATATTGGAGTTCTTGCTTTTAAATTCATTCTAATAGGTGGTCTTTTTGCTGTGTAATCAACTTTTCAAATTCCTTCAGGTCTCCTATAGTGCCTTTTCTTCTTTGAGTTTCCTTTTTCAACCATTTAGTTAGTTAGTTAGTTAGTTAAAACATTTATATGCCGTCCTTTATGACAACGTCTCAGGACAGCTTACAACATTAAAATCAAATATCAAAACAGTCCATAAACAATAACAATAAATAGGAATGATACATAATTAGTAAAAATACAGAGAGATAAACGAAGCGGCGGTGGGCACAGCAAGTTGGCGATGCCCGTGGGTGCAGTGAGGCGAGTCCAAAACCTCTGAGGCGGGCCAGATAAATGGGCATGGTGGGCCGGCTCTGGCCTTTGGGGTGTAGTTTGAGGACCCACGGCTTAGAGTGAGCAAGGAGTGTTTTTCTCAGTCAGCTTCATTTCTGAAGCTGGATTTCTGACATCAGAACAGTTGTCTTTCAGCTGTGTTCATTATAAAATTGTACCTTGCTTTCTTCAAATGAAGTGGGCATAATTTGCATATTATGTGTATCATAGTCAAATTGTGCTGCACTGTCTACCAAGGCAGGGCCATATAGTGGGCCTCTTGTCCCATATAGACTCCTTCCTTCACCATACAGATGATTGAGCTCAGTGACAATGAAAATCCATGGACAATATTCTTGGAAACGGTAGATCCAGAAATGGCTGCCACAGGAGCGACGTTACCCAAGTTCGACAAAGACCGTAAGTACAGACTAAAGACTTTGTCCTGGAAATCATGAACCAGGAATCGTGAACGATTCTGTGATCTATGGATTTCTGAACTTGTTTTCTTCACGTAGCTTGCGGTACGTGTGATAATCTTATATTTGACTGAGACATATGTCCCAAGCAGGGGGCAAAGTAATTTTAGAATCTGCCACACTATCAGACCTTTCACTGGGCATTTCTTAGTTCCACAGGGCTGCTCTGGCTCCTGATCGTTGAAAGATAGGGATCCCTTTGTATTAATTTAGCTCTGTACGTGTGTATGTGGACTTTCAGATTGTAGTTTGTTTGACATGCTTTTATTTGGCTCTTCAACCAAAATGCCTTCTAGAACAGGTTACAAAGGGTAAAGATAAAGATGATGTGGCTTACAATCTAAAGAGCATAATACAAATGGAAAATGGAACAAGGAGAAGAAAGAAAATAGCAAATTCTGTCAAGCACCAGTTCTTCCAGTTAAATAGCAGTCCTTATCAGGACTAACCAAAAACAGCTCACGGAGACAAGATGCCTGGTGGAGCCAGTCTTTCAGTAGAGCTGATGATGTGGTTTTCCTTCCAGTCTCCTGCTACAGCTTAGTTAGTTCTAAGAGTGAATAAATCACTGTCGCTTGAAATTGCAGGACAAAATTGGTTGTATATTTACATGTAAGTAATCGCTTTGGATGGATAGGAGTTTGATAACAAAGTACCAGTGGAGGTTTTCTTCTGCAAGAAACAAATGCTTTTTTCTGAATTTGTAGATGATGTTATGCTATTCCTGAAGATGTATGATCCAAAGACAAGGAGTCTGAATTACTGTGGACACATCTACACGCCCATATCCTGCAAAATACGTAAGTCCGTGAAACCGCGGACGAGCAGCACTGTTGCACCAACTTCTGTGTGCGCATCAGCAGTGGCATGCTGTGCAGTCCTTGGGGTGAGCTTTAACCTGGGCCACTTTTGGTTGCAAGTGACGCTGAGCTTAGACTGGGATGGGGGATTAGTGTCTGAGGAGACGGGGTAGAGAGAGCATGCAGCGGTGCCCTCTGTGCCAGGTTCCAGAATTGCACATTGTTTTTTCACCTGCACTTGAGGAACACTTCAAAAGATTTCCAGAAACCTGGATAATCTAGAAGTGACGCTTTTCAATAGTAAGTGGCATTCTAATGTGCATTTCCTTTTGTTTCTCCAAAGGTGACTTGCTGCCGGTTATGTGTGAAAGGGCAGGATTTTCTCAAGAATCTAATCTTATCCTCTATGAGGTTTGGAGCATTTACTTTTCCTTAAACAAGACATTCATTTAGAAATTTACCTTGAAGTGATTTGTGAAGAATTGGCATTGCAAAAAACCTTTATGGGAAGCTTTGTGTAAGGAAATGTTAAGGTTGCTTTAATTTCATTTCCTTTAAAAGAAAATGCTTGTATCTAATGAAATTCACAAAAAAAATTCTTTAACTGAAGTGCGTTCAAGGGGCAATAATAAGAGAAGTGTTCCTTAAAAGTAAAACAAAAATCAAAATATAACAGCTGCTTCTGGAGCCCATCAGGGCGTTGGCTGCGCACTGGTTCACAGCATTTCAAAAAGCATGAATGGTGCAAACAAATGCACATGCAGCCGCGCATCAAGAATAGCCCTGAGACTGTCGCAGCAGGGTAAACGTTTAAAAGCTGCCACTTTGATGCAGAGATGGCAGGTTGGGGAAAGTGCCGAAATCCCCATCATTGTTGGTTGCTGAATTGTGCTCCAGGCCAGTGAGTAGGAGGTTTGCTCTTGGGTGACAGTATCTGGGCTGCAGCCCTGTTCCCCTGCCCCGGCCCTTTCTGGACTGTCATCTTCCTGTGTTACATGGCTGCTCGCATTCTGAAAACCTTGAACATGCTGCTTTTTCATCCAGAGAAGCACAAGTAACCACACATGTTTCAAGGGGGAAAGTGTGCCAAATTCAGGGGAAAGCCCCATTTGGATTGTGATCCTAGAGTGGGATTGTCATCCTTTTATTGTTTTGTACTGTTTGTGTAACTGGAATTATTTTTATTAAAGTATTTTAAAATGTGATGTTCTCTGCTTAGGGATTTTATTAAGCAGTATAGAAGTATCACAACATCTTGATCAGACTGAATTTATGTCCACCTTTTTTCTTCTTGTGAGGAACACATGGCATTTTTTAAATCATTACCATAGCAACCCTGTGAGGTGGGTTGAGCAGGGAGTCAGACTGGCCTAAAGTCACCCAGTGAGTTGCATGATTGAGTGGGGACTGTATCTCTCAATAAAGAAATGTATCACTGAAAATGAGGCTACATTTGTAAGCTTAGATGGATATGGGTTTGGCCTGTGAAACTTGATGGCAGAATGCATTTGTTCATTATGATGACCTTTCTCTTCCTCCTCTGATGTGTTGTTCACTGTTTTGTGTGCTACGACCAGTTAACACTATGTACCTGAGTGGAAACTGCACAAACTTTTGTTATTTTGGATTACCACTTTAGCAATAAGTATCTGCTAACATCTTGTTCCTTTCCTGCTTCAGGAAGTTAAACCGAATTTAACAGAGAGAATTCAAGACTATGATGTTTCCCTCGACAAAGCTCTGGATGAGCTTATGGATGGTGACATCATTGTGTTTCAAAAGTAGGTAATGGTAGATGTTCACTGCAAGCTTTGCCGCATAAACTCTGAAAAAAAAATCTGTCAGTTTAGTCTGTTTGATAGCTTAATCCCCTGAAATCACTGTTGATTCATTTGTCATGTCATGAACTTCTGACAGGGGGAGCATGCGCTTTGTCTTGCTCACACAATTGTGCATGGCGCATCCCTGCACAGTAAGCTGTGCACCGTAGAAATGCCTTTTCGCAGCACAGGTCTATTATGCTGCCATAGATTAATTCTAGAGAGTGCACTAAAGGCACCCAGTGTCCACCGGCTTCCTACAAGCTTTTCAATTTTTAAAAACAACTTTTGTGTGGTTATATAAAATGCCTGTGATCTTTTCTGTGAACAGGGATGACCCTGAAAATGATAACAGCGAACTACCAACGGCAAAGGAATACTTTAGAGACCTGTACCACCGAGTTGATGTCATCTTCTGTGACAAAACAATCCCCAATGATCCTGGTTTTGTTGTCACACTGTCCAACAGAATGAACTATTTTCAGGTATATGTTCCACCTTGCATTAATACAGTGCGAGCAGGTGCACAGCAATTGGATTGGCAGGCGGTCACATCTTTTGGAGAAGACTATATAGTCATAGCATTGAAAGCGAGGCTAAAGGGCTTCTAATCCACCCATTCCCTTCCTGACTGCAAGTTCTGGGGTGTGAAATCAGGGTTGAGGCAAGGTGCCGAAGCACAAGGGAACTGCCGGGACGGGACAGCCCATGCTGCTGTGGCAAAGAGCAGCGGCGCGGGTGGGGGGTCGTTTTCACCGCTCTCCAGGGCCTGCAGCTGCACCCTCAGCCCTTCCCCACAAACACCTGCAAAGGTGGTCCTGGTTCTGCAGGCACCTGCAGGTCACTCAGGCCCTGATCCTAACACTAACTGGTGACCATCCAGCCACCAGCGAAGGAGAGACCACCTCCTCCTGAGGCAGCGGGTTAGAATAGCACCTACTGCAAGGACATTTCTCCTGGTGTTTTGCCAAAATTTGCCTCCTTGTAGTTTCTGCCCTTTTGTTGCAGTCCTGAAGCAACAGAGGACAATCTCCATCTTATAGGTGAAAAATCCTTCGGCTGTTTCAAAACTGCTATCCCCTTAATTTTTTTTCTGAAATGACGTCCCTTTTTTTGAGATGGAATAGGTCTTATCAGATATTTCTGAAATGGGACACCCATCAGATCTTACCTCCATGAATATAAAATAAACACCTCTGGTAGCCTTACTCATCTGTAACTCATGTCCAGTTTGGGAGCATGGGCAATTTTTTCCTGGAAAAGTGCTGCTTTGTGTTTTGTTTCAATGGTGTTTTAAAAATATGGTTCAGCTTTGAGGCAGAACCAAGTTTCATACCTGCAGTCCTTTGGGATGCAAGGCTGGGTGTGATGCTTAGTGCCCCCCACCCCCCTTTTCTTTGCACAGTACCCTCGATCTGGCTTCTTCCTTGAAGCCATTGGCAGTGGAGGCAATGCAATGACATCACCTGGTCATCAAGCCAATTCAGAAAGGGGACAGGAAGTATTGCCCAGACTGTGGAAAACTCTCCTCATAATGCCAGGAAGCAGCTTTTGTGAACATGTTCATGCCATGCAGGCAAAGGATTGAGTGTTGCTTCATGCCCTCACTCTGAATGGACAGAGTTACCCCTTCCCATTACTCAGGACAAAGCAGTTTTTTTGAACCACTTCTGCCCCATTTACTTGGCCTTCAGTCATTTTACATATGCAAATACAAGACGTCAAAAATGATCCAATTTCTAGAGGCAGCATCTTTATGGGCTTATTTCAATATACGGGTGCAGGATCTATTCATCCCTGCACAGGATCTATTCATACTTCTAATTCAGTCTTATTTCTATTGCAGAGGGTAGTATGCATTAACTGTTTTAATACTTTTGTTCTTTACAAATGTAGAGTGTGGATTTGTACTCAGTTCTCCAGAGGGCCCAAATATTGGTGGGGAACCTCAGCTTGGAACTGGGGTATGTGCTTTGCTGGCAGAAGTTCCTCTGGTTCCATCTCTAGCCAGCAGGATCAAGTAGAGGCTGCTGGGGAAATCCCCTCTTGGACTGATAGCCTGACAAGTGTGGCTAACCAAGCTCGCCAGAATGGGCTGCTCAGGCTGCAGGGGCACGGGCGCATGCCGAGACACCCCAGCATAAGCAACTGCAAGGAAGAAGTGGACGCAGCAAAGGCACCGGGGTGGGGGGGTGGAGCCTGTCTCCTGTTGTGCGAGTTGTCCACATGCACAGAGGCTGCCCCCAGAGGGAGCATCTGAAAACACTATTTCCCACCTCGCAATCTGGCATGATATACTCTGCTCTGCTCTCTTCTGTGTATATAAACGAGGCCCATCTTCAGAGTGAAAGTAAGAGAAATATTCTGAGCACTACATTCTACAGCTGCAAGCAGGAGCTTTGTGCTGGCTGCTGAAAGGTTCAGAGTGTTGTTAAAGAATGGTTCCTCTCACACAGAGAAGTGGAAGTCTTTGGTTATTCTGGGCTGCTCCTGATGGGAGGGTACGATGATGAGTTGTAATACCAGTATCCTTCATCAAAAGCCTGGCTTGCTCTCTGTTCTGACCTTATTCAACATTTATTTTCCTAGGTTGCAAAGACAGTTGCCCAAAGACTTAATACAGATGCTATGCTACTACAGTTTTTCAAGTCTCAAGGGTAAGAGGCATTTATCTAAATAAATGTTTGGCATCTCTCATGTACAGATAATGCTGTTTTAGCACAACAGAAGTATTGAACAGTGATGATAATAATGCTGCTAGTGGCATGCTACTGATCACAGATACTCTTATGTGAACCCTGATTAAAGGCACTGACACTGCAGGGCCTGAGACTGGGCTGGGTGAAAGGTATCCTGAGCCCCTGGGAGTTAAATTCCAGTGAGTATCATAGCCGTGAATCTGGAGGGTTTGAAAGCACAATAATAAGCAATGGGTAGCAGAATAATACCCGCCGCCCCCACAAAAGGTGATGTGTGGCTTTTCTCTCTTATGCCCAATAGTATCCTAGTGCCGTGTTGAACATCTTCCTAGTTTTGCTGCGTACTGAGATCGTATTGTATGTGGACTAAAATTAAACTGGAGGATGGGGATCTTGTTATTACAGTCAAAATCACAAGTGAGCAAGCTTTTGAGTGGCTTCCCCAGAATATATTCAAAATAGCATGAAAATTACAGTAGAAGCATGAACAGCAGTAGATTACAGTCTTAAGGTTCTGAGAAGGGATGGTCAGAGCAGAAAAATTTGAGCCCATCCAAAGCCTCTCTTCAAAATCTGAGGCATTTCTCGCCCCCTCTCCAGGGGTGCCTGGTACCATTGATTGTATTTTTATAGTTCTTTTATGGATGTTGTGAGCCGCCCCGAGGCTTTGCTGCAGTGGGGCAGCATAGAAATGTTTTAAATAAATAAATGCAGACACTTAGTGGCTGTGTTCACACATGACAAGCAACCCTGTGTAGTTACCATGGTTCGCAGCATGTATTTGAGATACAATCAAGTGGTTTCTACTTTGTTGTGGTTTCCATCCCCCCCACTCAGTCCTCCCACTGTTGAAATGTATCCCATCAGCCACAGCACCTGAAACAAAGTTGACTCAAAGTGATTCACTTCCTGCCTGTGCCGCCTGCCTCTTCTTTTTTGGTCCACACATAGAGGTTGGATGGCTGGAGGGCTCATGCAGTTGCCATTCTTTCTAGAGGGTTCTGTATTGCTTCCTACTAGGACTGGAAACCACGATCCTGGGTTCAGGCAGTACAAGCTATGGTGGTAAAGAGAAACCATCAAACCAAACCATTGTTTCTAAAGACCAAAGTTAGCATGATGAAATGCCATGACTGGGCTCAGACAAAACCCCATCATGACATGTTGTGTTGTCTGAACCCAGCCAGTGTGTAGGAAATCAGGATTTCAATGGGTTTGGGTACATACAGTATTCAACCCTGTTCCTTAATAATCTGAGAAACAAAGCACTTTTGCAAATGTAACTTGCACGGACTTTGCTCTTGTGTTCAGTGGCCTCCAGTGAACTTTCTGTTGGCATGTATATTTCAATGTGTTAAGGGTTTTTTCATTGCCTTTGACCCTGCTATATTGCACAGCCCACCATTAAATGTGGAAAGCTAGAGTGTCTGCACTGATTTATTTCTTGCTATAGAAAGAAAAAATCATAATGGATATTATACACTATCCATTTCCTGGCCTGATCAAATGTTGCAGACTGTGAGCACAGAAATAACTTTACATATTCAGAGAGAGGCGCTGTAGAGCTGATTAAAAGAACATGAATTTTCTCCTGATTTTCTTGTTTAGTTATAGAGATGGCCCAGGTAACCCTCTCAGACATAATTATGATGGAACGTTGAGAGATCTCCTGCAGTTCTTCAAGCCTAGGCAACCCAAGAAACTTTATTATCAGCAGGTAGGAGGCTTTCTTATCTGTACAGACCGGAGAAGTATTTGGTTCGTTTCCACCGCGACTGAATAGACCTCTTTTCCTCCACATCCCTCTAGCTTAAAATGAAAATCACAGACTTCGAAAACAGGAGAAGTTTTAAGTGCATTTGGCTGAACAGCCAATTTAGGGAAGAGGTAAGTCATCTCCCTTTCATGCCCCCATGTGGTGTTTCGATGGTCAAAGAAGCAGAGTTGCAAGCCAGCCAGCCATGGGGGTTTTCAAGGCACTGCTACAAGGCTGGAAATCACTCTGCGTTTGTAGCTGGATTGCGACACTCAAGAGCGACCCGAAAGGAAGGGGCTCGGGCACAGTCTGGGCAAGGGGAGCAGAGAGGCAGGCTCCACCAGGGACCTTGGCAGCTCCGCGGCCTCCTTCCCTCCCGGCCCAGAAACACCCAGTGAGGCAGCCAAGACTTGCCCTCTAGCTCTCTTGCAGGGCAACAGCAAGGTGCAGGCCACCCACCCTCCAAAGTGTGCCCACGATCCTCCATGCTCAGAGGGTCCTGGCATCCCTTGTGCCATGTGTTAATTCAGATTTAGTCCCCGTATTAGAACGCATCCCCAAAATACTTGCTGAGGCAGAGATTACAAAATGCCAGTAAGGCCCTGAATTCCAATTCTGGCATTCCCTTTCTTACGATCCACGTGGTGGTGTGGCCATGATGCGTTAGAGCGCTTCCTCTGTAAAGAAGGCTCGAGGCAGGTGCATTCAACACATGCAGTGCAAATGGTTTCCATTAAAACACCCAGACAGGAGCACTGGCTGCATGGCAGGCCTGTGTGTGTAAGAGGAGCCCCCTTTTCCTACGCGAGCCCCATGCGAATGCCTGGCAGAGGAGGCCCTTCTGCTTGGAGGGACACGTGGACGGGGAGGAGCTTGGCAGGTCCCAACCTTGTTTGTAACAACAACCGGCACTTTCTGGTTTCGCCTGGTTTCTCGTAATGCTCTGTTTGTTTCTTGACTGAGTTTCTCCCTCTTTAATGTTGTTTAGGAAATAACACTATATCCAGACAAGCATGGATGTGTACGGGACTTATTAGACGAATGTAAAAAAGCTGTGGAACTCGCAGAAAGAGGTTCAGGGAAGTTAAGGCAAGTGAATATGGTTTTCAATGTATAGCCCTTTTCCTGAGGGTTGTGAAAAGGGGGGTGTTTGTCTCTGACTTCATACAACTTCACCAAAGTTGAATCCTAAGCCATCAATTTGCTTACCAAGTAAGACCATCTTGCTTTGTTCGTTAACTCTTCCACAGTTAATGGCCTAGCTCCAAATAACAAAGCAGGCATGGGGAGCGGGGGAGGGAACAAAGCAGTGTTCTGAAAATGTATGTCAAGACAGATTTTGCCACATAACTTACTAAAACCTCTCCTGCTCTCTTGGAAATGTCTTCCTCTTAAGCCCAGTCAAAGCAAAGGAAATTACATAGGAGTGCAGGTACCAGGACTTGGTTTCTATAAAGTGAGACATTTTATATCATCTCTTTTTCTTCCTTTGTTAAGGCTGCTAGAAATTGTAAGTTACAAAATAATTGGTGTCCATCAGGAAGATGAATTATTAGAGTGTTTATCGCCAGCAACAAGTCGGACGTTTCGAATAGAGGTCAGTGTAACACAAATATACCATGTGTGCTTGAGCTGCCAGGGTTGAGGCTCCGTTCCTGGAATCGGCAGCCTGCAGTTACTGCCCATCGGATGCCAGCTGACTTAATGTCTCTGGGGCGGAATCTGCATTAGCAACAAGGGGTCAGTGGGCAGGCACTTTGGATGTGCGTAGGAGAGCTGCGTTACCGGACTTAATGCATCCAGAGTTGTGGCCTACAGGCAACTTCCCTGGATGCAGAAGCCGCCCCAGCACTCTGCGGGCAGCCTCCAGAGGAACAGCTGCATCGCTGGGCTTGGGGCAAATGTGAGGCACATTTGATCCACAGGGTGCAACCAGCCAAAGAATCCTCCACCACATGCCCCGCTGAAATAAGCAGGAGCTGCATCGGGACTTTCTGGAAGAGGGTGCTGTTTTGTGGGGGTGGATTGCCCATTTGGGTTTTCTGCCTCGGGCATCAAAATGCCTCAAAACATGTGTGAATGTCACCATGTATGAATGTCCAGCACACCACTATGCAATACTTTTTCTAAAAAAAAAGAAAAAGAAAGAAAATCACTTTTTCTACTTTAAATATTGGAAAACTAAAAATGCAGGAAGCCATTTTGGAACCATACATTCCAAAGCTATAGTACCATAATACCCTTTTCTGGAGCTGTGAAAAACACAGAAAGTAATGAGCAAGATTTTAAATGCATCAGTACTTTGTCAGACTAGACATTATGTAAAACCAGAGGGTGGGGGGCACCAAGAGAAAAGATGGCCTTATTGGCTAGAGACACGGGACTTGGCTTAGATTTAAATATGTTTTTAAGTTATCATAAATGGAAAAAGAAGGGTGTGGGGGCTGACCCAGTGGGCTCGATGTTTTTGATGATGGATGTTGTTTGTAGTTTTGTTTTTTTTAGGATTATAATTTCAAATAAAACTTATTTTTTAAAAAAGAAAAGATGGCCAAGTGTGATGGAAGGGCCACATCTACAGCTTGCCATAGTCTTGAGATAGAACAGGAGTTGGGGTTTGCAATCTTGACTGGGCTTGGATATGTTCAGTGTGCAAATATCACCACTTGCTGAGGGGGCCTGGTGCATCCTCATTGATGCTGAGCTGGACCAGGTGTGGCCAGTGTTTAAGTGAGAACCACATTGTGCCCTACCTTGAGTTCCTTGACAGAGGAGAACTCCTCCCTCAGAGACAGTGAGGGAGAAGTGTGACAGGGATCCCCCTTCGGCAAAATACCCCCAGCAGTTTGCACACCGGCTCACTCTTACATTATCGGCTATTGTCTCTGGCCAGCTGTGGCCTTTCTGCAGCAAGTGCAGCCTGATGGATGGGCACGTGGCACAACTTCCAAGCCCTTCCAAGCTGTTACCAGCCGCAGGCCCCATGCTTGGCACATCTGTTTCTCTCTTGCGGCTCCCATTTTTGCAGGTCATCTTATTGAACTCAAAAGCTCGCTTGCATTGTGACCCTCTCACAGGTTCCCAACAAAGCTCTTACAGTAGCTTTGCTTCCATGTTTTATCAGTTTTGCATCAAAAGCTCTGTTGCCGTTATTTGTGCGTTCACCTGTTTCTTCTGCTCATGCTCTTGGTGAAACACCTGCCTGATGTACATGCCATGTTGCTACTCTTGCCTGTAGGAAATCCCCCTGGATCAGGTGGATCTAGATAAGGAGAACGAGATGCTAATTACAGTGGCTCATTTCCAGAAAGAGGTTTTTGGGACATTTGGTACTCCTTTCTTGCTAAGGATACACCAGGTAAGACCGGCTGCTGCGCAGATGCCCAGTGTTGCGGCATGAATGTATTAACTTAAAAAACAGGTTGCATCTTGTGACTATGGAACCCCCTAAAGGGGTAGCCGTGTTTCTCATTGCTGTGTCTCACGTGTACACACAGTTTGCTCCCCATTGGCCAGGTGGGCAGCATAAACTTGAGGGGGGAAGCAGTCCTTTCAAAAGTGGTAGTGGAATGGCTTCCTACTTCATCGCCTGCAGAACATGGGAAACATTTCCTGTTGGGAAGTATGACTAGTCTGGTAGTTGTGAGTGTAAAATGGTATATAACTTGCATGCCACACTGAGTTCAAAGAGAAAAGATCAGTATCTGCTAAAGGTCAAGAATATAAGGAGCGTGAAGGTCTCTTGCTGGTGCTTTGAAACTAATTTTGCAGCGTGAAGGAAGGAAGACAGTGTTGTAGGAGGGGTACAGGTTTGGCTGTCTTTACACTTGTACGTCTATTTCAGAATCTGGTGTACATGTCTGCTGTTTTTCCAGGGTGAACACTTTCGAGAGGTGATGAAGAGAATCCAGACAGTGCTGGACATCCAGGAAAAGGAATTTGAAAAGGTATGTCTGTGGAGCAAATTCTGTGTTGCTGTGCTGAATTGTGTTGCTTCTGAATTGTGTTCTTTAAGCAGGTGTCAAGGGTAGTAGTGCGGCTGACCTGCTCTTGCTGCTCCCACTCCCTGCTGCTAGTCAGCAAGCTGGTTTGCCTGGCCATGTCTTCACAACCATGCGGCTCTCCCATTGTTCCGGGAGCCCTGGGTGCCCGCTTGTCATGTGAACCCAGGATTGTTTGAGGGAAGTCTAATCCTCAGCCAAGCCACTGCTGCCTGGATTCACACAACCCAGTAAGCTGAGAGTGCATGTGCATCATGCAGAAATGGTGCCAATAGGAGGCAACAGCCCTCAGGATGCATGTGAGGCAGGCCAGGAGGTATCTGGTCTGTGGGCATGACTTCCTTCCCCATCCCAGGGCACAGAAGGCCGTACTTAGGGTGGAGCTTTCCAAAGCTCTGCTTTCTGATGGGCACCACATGCTTGGCTCAGGCGCCTCTTTCCCCTGCACGGAGGACCACTAAATGAGATGAGGCCGGCTGGGCCTGTCGTGGGCACGCTACATGTTGAAAGAGGAGGAGGGAGAAACGCGAGCAGGACTTGGAGTGTGTGAAGCCTGCTGTGTGAATTTTCTTTATAATGGGTATTCCTTCATGGATTCCCCTTTGAGCTCTGACCATTGTTTTAAAATAATTCTTCTTGAAGTTTAAGTTTGCCATTGTAATGATGGGTCGACACCAGTATCTAAATGAAGATGAATATGAAGTGAACTTGAAAGATTTTGAGCCTCAACCCGGTGAGTATCCACTTCCCTAAGGTGTCTTGGGTCCTTCAGAAAGGGTGGTGCCGATTCCAGGCCTGGGAGGGACCATCTCGGGACCACAGCGAGTGGCCCTGGAGGGTTGCAAGGCAGGACTTGTGTGCTGTGTGGCAGCACTTTGCGCCTCAAGTAATGTTCAAAGCAGCTGAAGGTGCGCTCTCTCTCTCTCTCTCTCTCTCCCCCTCCCTCCCCCCCCCCACGACACCCCCTTCCTTCCTGCTCCTCCAGGTAACATGTCTCATCCCAGGCCATGGCTGGGGCTTGACCATTTCAACAAAGCCCCAAAGAGAAGTCGCTACACATACCTTGAAAAAGCTATTAAAATCCATAACTGACTTTCCCTCTCCAGTTTGTTCGAGGCAAAAGGGGCAACAATAAGCGTGTGCGTGCGCGTGCGTGTGTGTGTGTGTGTGCGCACCTTTTTAACAACCGTAGGACTTTTGGTACACGTGCACTCGGTCGGAAGTCTCCAGCAAGAAGATTTGCTGCTGATTCATTAATTTTATTTTGAGGCTGTTCCGTTTGGCTTCTCTGTATCTTATTATTGACTGCCCTGGTTTTTTTGTTTTTGTTTCTGTTTTTTTGAGCAAAAATGAAGGTGTTTTATAAAAGCTTGGGTGCCAATGAGAGTTTTTATGCGAAATGTAAACAAGGCAAGGAAAGGGTTGAGTAGAACAGTTGACATTGGCAAAATACTTGTCTGTAGAACATTAATTGATCAGCCTGTGCAGGCTGCCCTCCCCTCCCCCCTCCCCCTCCCCTCCCCCCCACTTTTTCCTCCCAAATGCGTGGTACCTGCCATCACTGCAGCTAGTTGGCACTATGGTTAGGCTCACGTTCAATTTATTTCCTTCAGTTATATACTTTAAATGACATTTTGTGCATTTGTAAATGCAAAGAGAAACTCACGACATCAATAAATAGCAATCTCTACTTCATTGTGTACACTGTTGGCACTTATTCGGGAATTTTTTTGTCTCTTCAATCATCCTAAGATCTCTCTTTTTTAATTATATTATTATAATTATTATTATTATTATTATTATAAATAAATGGATTTTGAATCAGATTTGGTTTTTCCCACATCACCTTTTGCCAAGGAAGAAGTCATAACCCTTGAAGAAGAAATGGCATCCTTGCATTCCTTTTAGAAATCTAATTCCCTGGTTGTGATAAGATTTGTGAGCACAGTACCAACTCCTCAGTGGATCCGCAGAAGGAAGCAGCATCTACTTTATACTGAATTTAGCTAATCTGGGGAGACAAGCAGCAGCCTTTTAGCACTGAGGGCTCACTAGCATTTAGTAAGCTGTTGGCTTTGTAAAAAAGGGGTGGGGGCTTGGGAGGGAGCAGAAAATGAAATTGTATATTTAACAATTGAAGGAACATGTACAATTTAACACTTTTTTGGTGGGTGGGGTGGGGGTGGGTAAGGCGAGTCTGCAAGTGAATTTCACAGATGTCAATATTCATTGTGTGTAGTTTTATTTCAGTCCCCAGATCGCTTTTCCATTTTAATTTGGAGCTAACAGCAGCCCATGTGTCTATATCAATTTTCTGAGTGCGGTAAAATGATAGACTCTGCAATTTACACTCCCCCTTTTAATTTCACATTCTTTATCTTCGCCCTCTCTTCCATTCCCTACCTTCTGCAAGTGTTTTATTTTGTTTCTGTAGCTGCAGTGTGCAATGATTCTTCCTGTATATTGCCTTTTTTTGCTGGAAAAATGTTGTATGTTGAATAAAAATTTTCTATAAAATTTTACTTCAGTGAGTGATGACCTAGATGTTGAGGAAGATCTCTGCTCTCCTTGCAAGTATGATTTTGTGGAAATTTTGAGAGATTTTTCATTTTCATTTTGTTAATACTCAGCTTTGAAATAAGGCTTTCTTTCAGGACTACAAGTAAGTCCGTCAATTAGTTATATTTCTACATGTTGTCCGGCAAAATAGGTATTATTCATAGAAACTGACTGCAGAATGAAATGGAAGTATTTCCATGTAGTTGTATCTTCCCCATATGTGTTATCCCTAACCCTTTTCCTTCCAGTTGAGCAAAGGTCATAATGTTCTTCATTTGTGTAGTTATTACAAGGACTCCTACTGCCTTCCTGTTAGTTAGTTAGTTAGTTAGTTAGTTAGTTAGTTAGTTAGTTATTTAGAGTATTTGTATGCCGTCCCATCGCATAGCCTCGGGACGGCTTACATAAGATAAAACATAATACACATAAAATTCAGATCCACCCTGGCTGCAGATTAAAACCTATAAGCTGATATTAAAAGTTATTAAAATATTTTTGAAATAAAAAAAGTCTTAGCCTGGCGCCGAAAAAAAAATGACAGCGCCAGGCAGACCTCTCTGGGGAGTGCATTCCATAGGTGGGGCACCACCGCAGAGAAGGCCCTCGTCCGGGTACTGTGAGGGCTGTTGTGTTAAAGAAAAGAAGCATTTTGGGTCCCATGGGGGGGTCGTCCCCTGGAGAGCAAGCTGGTGTGATTTGGTCTACCTCGGGCACAACTTACTTTGCTTTAGGTCTGTCTTTTGGATCATCTGCTCCCTGGTCTGTTTCTTCATCAATGTACGTGGAGTCCCCTTATTTTCTGACCACTCTTTCTGAGCGGACGCAGTCTGCTTGCTTCTACACAAATGGGGGTGCATGGATCTTTGCAAAGGTAGCTTTTCAAGAGATGCCTGGAATGTGTATTTGTTGGCAGAGTTAGATGACATTTGCAGGTGTAGGTATGTCTTACAAGGATGAATTCTGCCAATTCAGACAAATACAGGTGGGGTTTTTTTGCAAAAGCTTTTCTCACTGTTTCAAGAGGACAACAAAGGTTTTGATTCTGGTTCCTGTTTTGTGGGCAATTTGTATAAAAACAGTGCATCTATCAGAGAGAGGGAGGTAAGAACCTTGCAAAAGTTCAGGCTGAGAGGTGGAACGAGAGTCTTCCGTGTTTTGAGGAAGGTCTCTCTTAACATGCGTTGTAGAGGTGCCCCGAAATAAGAGACCCGTAGCAGAAGAATAGTTGCAGGGTTTCGGGCAGGGGTGGGCAAACTCGGACAGTATCTGGGCCAGCTCCGCACAGGCCTGAAGTGGACACATTCCCTCCGCCGCTGCATCCAGCGTGCCAGCGGAGTTCTGCAGCACGCCAACTGCTCTGAAGAGTGCGCTGCCTTCCAGGAAGGCGAATGCTTTGAAGATGGCAGAGCTGTGGTGGCTTGTGCAGCCGAGGAGCAGGCGGGGCACGCCAACGCTGAAACGCCTGCAGGACGGGCAGCAGTGCTCCGGGCCCTCCCTGGGGTGGTGAGCGTGTCCTAATCAAAACCGAGCTCCCACAGGCGAGTGCCCGGTGGATGTGCCAATGCAAAGCAGAGGGGGAGGGGTGGAAATCGCGGCTGGCCAGGGATTTCTTGCAAGGTGCCAGACTGGTAAGCAGGACAGGTTCCGTGCTTCCCTGGAGTGTAGGGACCCAGCCAGTGGGTTCAAAGGGCAAGGGAGGGATGCCAGCCAAACACGAGACAGGACTGTGTGCCAGCATCGACTGTTCCGCAGCGGGATGAGGCAGCGGCAGCCTCTAGACGTTTAGAAGCAGCGGCTGGATGGCCTCCCAGGTTTCCAGCACTGCAGCAGGTTAGGTTCGATAACCTCTGGAAAGCCGTCCCTCTTCTTCAGGTTGGGCTACTGGTGTTCTGCCATATCTTGCTCTCGCTGTGGCTGGCAAAAGTAGCGTGAGTTTTGCAGTGTGACCAGTGCAGAATCTGCCCAGTTAAATCTGCAGGTTTGTGGGGTTTTGTTTTTAAGTAGAGTACCTGCAGCACTGGAAATATAAGCATGGTGGCTTTTATTTTATGTTCTCAGGTCCTTTTGTGTTTTTCCTACCATGTCATAAAAGAGCACCCTAGTGGTATACAAAGCAAAGCAGTGCCCTGTTTTCTTTTGAGTTGGTTTTCTGCTCAGATGGTTTTGGAGAGAGTTGTTTAATGGCAGCGGCAACCAACTTTCCAAAGTTTCTCATGATGCCTAGCTGTTACCACCCGAACACAGGGTTAGAAAAAAAGTGTGTTTATCCAATGGTGAATTGAGATACTTTGTGATCAGTTTAGTCCTTGTGGCTAGGGTGTTTTCTCCAAAGCTGTGCAAGTAAAGGAGCTTTGAGTTTGCTGTATCAAAATCAGTACTAGTACTGACTCTTCTTTGCAAAACCAGGCATACTTAATCAAGAGGTTAGCCATACTCAGAAGCATTGCCTTGTAACGGGATGGTTGTTGTGCTCTCAGGTGGGGACCCAGAATGGCCAGTGGGACATTAGGCTGTACCTGTTCTTTTCTCTCAAGCGCCCCACCTGCTGGCATCAACCTGCCGCCCCGTCATCCACACCCTGTGGCGCCAGGAGGGCGTGGTTGGCCTCGCTGCCTCATCTGTACCTGCACCTCTGGCTGCCGGGAGACAATGCGGTCTCCAGGACCACTGGCGGGCTGGGTGGGAGCCTGTCCCTTTACTCCTGGGACCTGGAGGCTTTGGAAGGTTCTCTTCCGATCTTGCGAAAGGCAGCGCGTATCTGTGTGATGCACAGACGACCACCCGAAGAACAACAGTTCCAGGGAAGCCGCCTGCCTTTCCCAGGCACCTAGATTCTCAGGAACAAGTGGGAATGTGAGGTCACCCCTAGGGCAGCAGAGTCCAACGCAAAGCAAAACCCAGTCTTGCCGTGGAAGGTGGGCAGCAGTCAACACGGCCTTTTGTGAGTGGGGCGGACGGGACAAAGGGCCATGGCAAGCCAGAAGTGGCTCCCAACCGGGGAGACAAGCCAGCCTTCCACAGGTTCCCCTTGAATCCCCCTGGGGGGAAAGGGGCATCAAGTACCCTGGCTGGGTTTGCATGGCATCACAAGCTGCTTTGGTGGGGGTTCTGCTAGACCCCTGGCGCCCATATAGCGTGGGAGGGGCAATATGCCGCTGCAACCAAAGTGAGGCCAAAGTGTGTGTCTGCACCCAGCGGATGCTCCTCCCTCGGGACTTCCTTGAAGCGAGCCCCGTGAGCCCCTTCCTTGCCACCAGGCACACAAGGGAACTGCCCTCCACTGCCCCGGCAGCCGTGCCAGCCTGGTGCACCCGGAGGGCACTGGCTCCATCAGGATGGGAACTGCCCAGTTTGGAGGCTTCACTGAGTTTGTAGAGAAACTGCTGTCCACCAAAGCAAAGAATGACCTTTTATGCTTTTAAACAGGATTTCAGATTTGTGGGAAGCCGAACTTTGCACATTGTTCTATTCTGTGTATACTTGATCTAAAGAAATTAAGAGACCAAAGAGATGACCCAGAAATCATTTTTCTAAACACGGGAATATTATTTCTACAGCATAGCTTCACACGGTCCAAAACTCTTTGTTTCCGATCCAAATAGGCAGCTTTCTCAGATACAGAATTGATAATAAATATGTGTGGCTCGTGACACTTAACACAGGAGCAACCTTTGGGCTTTCAGGATGCACTTTGCTTTCATTAGGGTCCTCACGTCCATCAACTGGATCTGGGTGCAAGAAGAATGGAGGAGCGGGGGTGCCTCTGAGCCCATGTTCTGCCGGAGAGTGGTTTTTTCCATCCCCGAACCAGAGCCACATTTGCTTTCCCCCATGTGTGGTTCATTTCAGACGCCCGATTTGGCAGAGGAAAAGCCCCTCTGTGGTCCCAGGGCTGGCTTTTGACAGCTGCCTGAGGCAGAGCAGCACGTCGAGGGGCAGTGGGTCAACTGAGTTACTGGGGTGCTTGGGGCCAGAAATACCTGGCAGGAAATGTGTTCACATCCCACTAAATAGCTACCCACTTGCTGCCCTTCCTTTGTGTGCAGAATCTGCTTCCTGAGGCAGCCCTTTATGCTGCCTCAGCAGTTTGATGGGAGTTCGAACAGCAAACCAACCAGAAGATCCCCAAGATCTGCTAGCAGGTCCAGGCTGCTGCTGGTCTCTGTCCTCAAATAATGTCTGAAGGTCACCAATATAATAAACCAGCAAGGGGGGGGGGAGGACTGACTGGTCAGGCACTGGCAGATGCCATGGGGGCAAAGGCAGTTTTTGGCGCTTGCCAGTGCGGCATTGTTGACTGAGCAGGAAAAGGCTGCGCTGGCCTGGATTCAGGCAGGCTTGAAAATGAGCCTAACAAAAGGGTGTGAAGCAAGCCAAGAGATGACGAGCCAAAATGAGCAGGATTCCCAGGAAGGTCAGCTGGCACATTGTTGGCCTGCCGACCAGATCTCCTCTGTGCTTCCATCTGCAGGATGTGGAGCCAAATGCAGCCACCCCATCCTAGCTGAACGTCAGGCAAAATCAGTATGGCAGGGCTGCGTCCATGGCCCAGCACAGTCCAAGACGGGACAGAGGAGGAAAAGATTCTCTTGCAGCAGATCCCCGAGACCGTCTGGAAGCGGTTGCCTACAGCCTCTTGTAGCGGTAGATGTGGTACTGGCAGCAAGGACAGTAATGATCAACGTCCTTACAGCACTTTGTGAAGAACGGGATCAGGAAGCAGCCCAGGCAGCCCCTGTAGGGAGGGAGGGAGACACACAGTGTGAAAAGGGTAATCTTGCTTCAGATGACCGGGCCACGTCTCGGCTAATGGCACCCGTTGCGTTGGGGAGGTTTGCTGTTTAAAAGACCATCTATAATCGATCGGGTCTGTTCCCAGCAATATGGCAACAGCAAACCCAGCTCCAGTGAAGACATAAAAGACTGCAAGGAAAGCTCACAGGTTGCTATTCAGTGGCTGGCTGAATAGCAACCTGTTCATATATGTGTCTGTCTAAAGTAAAACCACGTTTCGTCCAACGGGGCTTACTCTCAGGCAGTGAGGTTCTAATGGTGCCAAGGTTCCCGAGAAAGAGTAGCTTCCTGCAACTGCCCCACGCCACCTCCTTAGCTGAGGTGCACTTTGGCTCCAGAAGAAGAGCTACATGGAGAACAGTGGAAGGTGATCTTAAAGTGTGGGGAAGTTGGGGCGGGAGTCCCATCGAGCCAAAAGAACTAGTTGGGTCTTCCAATAGGCAGCCTTCCCGTGGTTTTTGTGCAACGTTCCAGCTCCCTGTGGCCTTCTAACCTTTCCCTGCTTTTTTTCCGGAGTCGCTTTTCACGATCTCTACTTTTGACCATCATTGACAGCCCCTCCAAAATGGCCAAGGGACACACTGAAGGGAGTATCTGTGGTCGCAGTAAAAGAACAAACCCAAATTTGTTTGAATCTTTTTAAAAATTTAGCCAGAATTGGGCAATTCTGGTGGTGCAGGGATGCATGTTTCTGTGGGTGTGACAATAGGGAGCATCCCCCAGATGAAGTCCTGGGAACAGGTGGTCCCTGCAACAGGCGCAAGCCATGGGCATTGGCTCAGAGAAGTCTGTCGTCATCAATAGTAGTAGCACATTCCTATCACACCCTTTTCATCTTGCAAAGAACTCAAGGTGACTCACATGCTTCTCACAACAACCCTGCAAGGTAGTTTATGCTGAGAACCTGTGACCAGCCCAAAGTCACCCAGGGAGAGGTACATGGCTGAGCAGGGACAAGAACCTGGATCTCCCAAGCTCTTGTCCAACACTCAAGTCACTCTACCTGGTTCCGGACAGGATTTACTTTATACTTTGCCTTCTCCTGATAGCTGTCAAAAGGTGAATTGTCAATTCACGGCAAAGATGCAAGTGATCTTTGCTTGTGAATGGGACTTGAGGGATTTATCTCCCCTCAGCACTGGGGTCTTCAGGATTTGTTTGTTTGTGTTCCCAAATTTCTGCTCATTCCCAAGACTAGGCTCTGGGGCAGCCTGCTCTTTCCTACTGGAGTATGGAGAATGAACAGCTAGCTAAAAGTTTTAGAAGTTTTGGGAATGTTTTTTAAGCGGGGTTTCCCATGTTTGGGGTTTTTTTACACAGAACCACAGAAACCCCTCTAGTGAGTGCTTGGCCTGCCGGGGGCTGTCAGAATGGAAAAAGACTCGGGGGGGGTGGGGGAGAGGAAGGAGAAAAACATGCAGTTCCTGCTTGCAGCACAGAGTGGTTGCGCCCTGAGGTCCCTGGAGATGTCACCTGGTGCACAAAGGGGAAGGAGGAGGGGGCAGCCCATGGGAAGCCCAGTCGTCTGTTGGATGCACCATGGGCTGTTCCTCGGCGTACCAACACGCTGTCTTTTATTGCCAGGGTGTGTTGGTGTGATGTGGGAACCCACACGCCTGGGGAAGGCATTCCATGCCTGCCAGTGCAGTCCTGATCGTGGAGCCACATGTATCCGCTCTGGCCCCAAAGCCCACTGCTCCCTGAAACAAAAGCACTGACCCCTAGGCTTGGAACTGCCCCCCAAATTCCTCGATGGGGCCACCTTCCTTATTTCCTTTAAGCCCCTCCCAAACGCAGCCTTGCAATCACCCCCCAGACCAGCTTCCCGTGGGCTCTGAGCCTCACCTCCCACTGCTGCTTCTCTGTGTCGCTTTCAGAAGGCAGCCTGCTGGGAGAACGCACAGCCCGTAAACCGCTGTTCTCCATACAGCATGCATCCATCCTCGATGCTGACAAGACACTCACCCCATCATGCACATGCAGGCGGAGGCAGCAAACGTCAGCGCTCCTACGCGATACACGACCTCGGTGGTGATGATCTCGCGGCAGCAAGGGCAAATGGTTGACGCAGGCTTGCTCGAGAAGATTCCAGCAACCACAACCGGCGGAGCATCCGGGGAATAGGCTAAGGATCAGGCAAGGAACGGGTTCTGCTCGCCAACTTTCAGATAGCATTTATGCCCATTTTACAATTATCAGTCCTTAACTATCACATTCAGTATAAATAGGGCTTGTCAATTTAGGACTGGCTAGTTTTGAGAGACCTTTGATTTACTCTTTGCTATATGGTTTCTTTGTTCTGAATTGACTGTAGGCAGATATAGGGTTGCCTTTGAATTGTGGGCTGTCATTGCATGTGAATCCTGCACCATGGTTTAATTATAGGTTGTTAACCCAAACTAAAGTTAATAACCTAGCAACAAACCATGGTTTCTCTTCCTAAGTAGTTTGTGGTCAACAATCCACAGTTAAACTGTTGTGCAAATCTTGCAGAGAAGGAAAACCTACAATTCAGCAACAGCAAACCTTATTTAACCCATACTCTAGGTGGTTATTACATGCAAACTAGACCTATGCCCTAACGCCAGCCTAAGATTTATTTAACCAATGCATCATTGATGTGAGATTCTGAGACAGTGTCAGGCCTGGCCAGAGACCAGAATAGCAGCCCTGGTGGTTGCAAGATTGGGCCAACAGTCAATGCAGCCACCTGGGCTGTTACGAGCAGCACCTGAGAGCCCTGAGGGAAGAGCTGTAGAAGAACTGGCTCTTCTCTCCAGAGGCTGCCTTGGCAGTGAAGGTCTCTGATGTTGGAGCTCTCTGTGCCTTCTAGAACCTGTTCCTGGAAACTGCCTGTCACCTTGCTCCTGCCTCCGCTTCTGGACCCTGCCCAGCTTCTTGGTCTTCACCTGCTCCACCTTCCGCTCCAGTCCCAAGCCTTGACCTCAGGACCACTTGACTGCGATTTGGAATAGGTCCTCGTAGTGGACTGGTTGTCTGGGTCCTGGTGCCCGGATCCAATACTCAGCCACCAATGCCCTGGACACTGACAATTGAATTCTGGGTTGTCAGGTTGTGTGAATCCAGCTGTGCCAACAAGTTACATCTTGTTGACCACAAACAACCCAGAAAGAGAACCTACGACATGTTGGGTTGTGAACTCTGGGATGTTTAAACCAAGGGTTGTTGCTCCATGTGAACCCAGAACCATGGGTGGTTCATTGCTTATTTCAATAAGGCTACAGAGGTGGCAGGCAAGAGCTGGAAGAAAGCAACAGCAGCTGCTCTGCACACCCTGGCGCTGCTGCTGCGGCAAAGGCATGTGAAATGCAGGCAAGGGATGAGAGGAACAACCAGGGACTGAGAAGAGGAACCCCAGTCTGCTCAGCCATCTGCCAGCTAAACTCCTGCTAGGCAAAAAATTGTGGGTGAGCACTGTGTGCGAGTCATCAAAGAGAGCATGAGCCCTTGAAATACGGAATCAGGAAGTGCTGGCACACAATAAGGAAAAAAGCCCCCCCCCCCCCCGCTTAGTCTTTTGTTCTGTGCCACGGCCAAGGCGGAGTGATGCTGTTTCCACAGATGAGCATGGGTGGGCGGGGGAGTTACCCTTGCAAATCGACGAGGCCTCCTAGTGGGCTTTCTCAGCTTTAAGGAAAAGCATTTAACTTAGCTGAGCATTTTCGAAATGAAGCCTGAGAAAATAGGAAACTTAATGAGAGACCATCTGGATGCCTCCTTTTAATAGCAGGCACACATGAACACACACGCACATGCATGCACACTCTGAGATTTGCCACCCAGGGTTTGAGGGGGTCATTCATCCCTTCCCAGAACCTCGGAAGCCGGGGAGAATGTTCGGCCAAGCTTCCTTCTCTGCCCTTCCCGCTCCCCCCAGGCGGGAGCAAGTCTCAACACCGGGAAACCTCCTCTCCACCTGAGGCCATGGAGCACCTCCCCGGATAGTCTGCCCGGCCTGAATCAGTTGTGGGCTTACTGGGCTTACTGGGCAGTGGAGACAGGGCTCGCAGGGATGCCGCTTGAGCCAAGCACAAGGAGAGGCCAGGCTGTTTCGAAGTATGATTCCCACCATCCGTCACCACTGGCCACACTGGCACATATGGGAGTTGTAGTCCAAGGGTGTGAGGTGGCTTCTGCCCAGTGAAAGCAATCCTGGAATGTGACAGTGAGACTTGGGCGCATGCAACATGCACCTGGCCTACGGACAGCCACGTTTCTGTACTTACTTGGTCCAACTCTGTCACAAGGGACTTCTTCACAGGAGTATGGTGGGGGAGACGGACAGTCGTAGCCAGAAGTGCCTGCGACAAGAGCGGGGGACAGCAAAGAAGGGACATTCAGCCACGCGGGACCCCACAGGCAGCAGGAGCTGGGGCTCCGCGCAGCCCAAGGGAGGCCACATGCTTCCTCAGGCCCATTGCTGGGTGCACTGTTAAAATCACGCTACTGTGCTCCTAAATTTGCCATTTTGGGGGATGCAGCCCTTGTCCACAGCCTCACCCGCTGATGATGAAAAGGAGAAACAGAGCTCCATGTCGTCAGCATTCTGATGGCAATGCAGGCAATGCACTCTCGAACTCCAGATGACCGCACTCAGTGGTTTCATGTAGATGCGGGACGGGACAGACCCCTGAGGAACGCCATGCTGGAGCATCACAGGGCTGAACACTATTCCCCCAGCGCCTCCTTCCGGAGTGGACCCTCCAAGTAGGAGCAGGACCACTGCAGTGCAGGGCCCCCTGCTTCCCTCTCGGCCAGCCCCTCGGGAAGGATGCCAGGCCCATGGGACTGAAAGCCACCAGGCGGCCCTGCAGTATCAACTGAGTTGTACCCCCCCCCACCCCCATCTCGCTTCTGGCACAGGTGGTCATACAGGGTGACCAAGGCTGTTTCCATGCCACAACCAGGCCTGAACCCCAGCTGAAATGGATCCAGATAATCCGTCTCCCCCAACAGCACCTGGAGTTGCTGGCTGCCACCCTCTCTAGAGCCCGGCCCAGGAAAGGAATATTTGCTGCCAGTCTGTAGCTCAAATTTTCCAGATCCAGGGAGGGTTTCTCGAGAAGTGGTCTCGCCACCACCCCTTTAAGACAGCAGGGGACCACTCCCCCTCACAAAGAAGCCTTGATGACCTCCCTGGCCTGCTGGTGATCCCCGCCTTACTGGCTTTTATAAGCCAGAGGGGCAAGGATCAAGAAGAGGGGTGCTGGCATGAGCCTGCCTGAATCCTCGAGCTGTACCAGCTGAAACTTATCCAGTGAAACCAGAGCAGACTGCTCTGGATATCTCCACCCATTCAGCTGCTCCAGCTCTGGTGTCTGAGTCCCAGGGGAAGCAACAGGCTTTTTCTTGGGAGAGTCCAACAAGTAGATCACAGTGGTTCCAAGGCATTGCTGGGCTGGACCACAATAAGCCCCGGACAACCTTAAAAGCAACTCTGGGCGACCAGGAAAGGATTGAATAGAGGCAGCGAGGATGTTTCTTTGCTGCCCTCACTGCCTCAATTGCAGGCACAGACCAGGTTCCTGTTGCATTTGCTGGGAGCGCTCCATCTGCATGCCAGCTGTCTCCCCACTGTTGGAAGGAGCGCCTTGCAAGCAGAAATGGGAGGGTTACATTTTTAATGCTTCCCCCAACCAGTTCTCCTTTCTACTTGGCCTGTTAGTTTTGCATGGGCAAGCAACAATTCCTTCTTGCTCATAAGCATTCAAGGTATGCTCACACAAGTGGAACAGCCCAGCGGACCTCCTTCCATTTGAGTCCCGCAGTCATGTCATTCCAGGCATTTCCATCCCACCTCATGCATTCTACTATTTTTCTCCCCTGCCTTTTGACACCTGGTGATGGGATAAAGAGGAGGTTCTAACTTTTGCAGGCAGTTTTGAGTGCAGGACCAAGATGTGGTCAGCATTCCTGACTGATCCTGGTGTGCAGCTTTCCAGCCTAAAGCTTGCCAGCGGTGGCAGGCACGGCCACATACCCATGGCAGCAGAAGGGTCTGGGGCGGGAGGCATCTGCAGGTACGGATCTGGCGCCCATGGCTGTGGAGGGTACGGCTGCAGTGGATATGGTTCTGGTGAGTATGACGACGAATAACCTGGCGCGTACGGCTCCTGGCGGGGGTCAAAAGTGTCCATGGGGATCGAGGCGTCTTTCTTCATCTGCTGCATCTTCTTGGCTCGTCTGCAAATGAAGCAGCAAAGGCGCGAGGGCATCGGTGAGCAAAGAGGCTCGAACCCTCCCAGGCTGAGCTGCCGACCAGGGTCTTCTCTCCTGAGCCGAGTCTGAAGCAGGCACACCCGGTGCCTGCCAAGGAGCCGGATCCCCACAGGGGGCACTGATGAGCCCCCCCTGCTGCCCCCTCCACAGTTGCTCTGCCCCTGAACTGCTGAACCCCACGAGCCAAATCCTTCACATCACTGACATACAAGTTAATGGACGGTACTACATGTTTTGGAAGGTGCTTCCATTCAGACAATTGCAAAATGAAAAATTCTGAAAATGTGCAATCCAACGACTGTTGTTCCAACATGTTGCCAGAATCAATCTAACTCCCTTTGTAAAAATTGTAAAATTGTAAAAAATTGGTCCCGAAGAGAATGAAGCTGCCAGTCTCTGCCCTACTGTGTGCAGTATAGCCTCCCCAACCAGGTATTTGGAATCCCTTTAGCCCACGCGGAAAGAGAATGACTGCCGCGGGTGGGGCACGAGGTTGGGGAAGGCTAGTGCAGGCGATTCTGCTGGGCGTGGTTGGCAAGGATTTCTCCCTGGCGTTAATCGTTTTCCAGCCTGTGTTCCGGCAACGAGCACTTTCTCCTGCACATGTTCATTCTGGAAACGGGGATCCCTGCGCTTACTAAATGGTGCGCCCGATACAGCCATTTCCCTTTCCGTGCCATGCCATTGTGCACTTAAGCATGCCTTCCCCGACAGGAGGAGAGGAGCCTCGGAGCCTGGCCAGCCATCTCGTCCTGCCTTCTGTTCACATGACGGACCCCCAGCAGTGCTAGTGGGCGCCCGGCAGGCATGCCCCAGCACCTTCCTGCCCCATTCCCCAAGCTGCCTCTCATGCTGACGGGCAGCTGTGAGTAGTCTTCTCTGCAATGAATTAGTCAAAACTCCCTTTCAAGCCACCCCGAATTGCTTCCCTTCAGAAGTGTTGGATGACTGGGAATGGTGGAGATAGTAGCCCACTGCACCTGTGCAGTGCCCAGTCAGGGAAGCCCAGTGAACCCTGTGCCTTCCAGCTCCTTAGCCAAATCCTGGGGCTGTCCTTCTCAATGTGCTGACTCACTGTGCCTCTCCAGAGCCAAAATGGCCACCAACCCAAGCACTTGCCAGGGCCGTGGGCTCAGCTGTATGCAAAAACGCCATGGCTTCAGCGGTCGCCAGCTCCAGCTGAAGACCTTGCGTGGTGCTGATGGGAGGACTTCCAGAGCTGTGGGCAGCTCAGTTAGGTCATTCTAGTCCAGACGGACCATCGTTCTGAGAGTGCGTCTCTACATGAGAAACTTCTTGTGCACGCACAGCGGCAGCTTGCTGGTGCTCACACAGTCCTGTCATCCTCTGAAGCCTTTTCCTGGCTTTCCAAGCATTTCCAAGGTTTATTTCAGAGTGAAGAAATCCGGGATCATCCAGAATGAACTGCTAAGAATGGAAAACTCATGCATTTTTGCCATTCTGCTCTACTGTAGCTTCACTTCATGGTTGTGGAATGTAATACATCAAAAGGCAACGAAGGAAAAATGCAGGGGCAAATCCAGTCCAAATTTATGCAAAGAATCTGGAAAAGCCTTGGCAAAGCTGCAGGGCAGATACATCTTGTAGGAGGCTGCTAATTTCTGAAGTAAGCACTGGTGGGGGGGGGGGGGACAGACCCCCAGTGTCTGCATGAACTGGGAAAAACAGCTATTGCTCTGTAAACCTACATTTTATCAACAGTTGGGCCAGATGTTGCCATAATTTGAGCAGATCTAGGGCACCAGAGGAACAATTAAGTGCTGTACCTGCCAGACGTAAGGCCCAAGATGCTGGTGAGTCTGTTCAATGCCAGCTAAGGCTATTAGGGGAGGCTTGGGCAAGAGGCACCTCAGTGGGCCCCCTTCTTGAGTGGGCCGGTTTGTTCACACTCCTTGTCTCCAGCAAGGTTTCCTCACCGTTGCTGCTGCTCCCTCACTCACTGGTTGATCTAGGGAGGTGCTGATACTGCCCTACATGACTCTGGTGCACCCACAACTGGGGTACTGGGTCCAGTTCTGGGTTCTACATTATAAGAGAGACACAGATAGGTTAGAATCGGTTCAGGGCTGGGAGGGATGCCATATGAGGAGAGACTTTTCAGCCTGGAGAAGAGGAGACTCCGGGGGATCTCTTAGCCTCTTGACAGCTGCCCAAGCTCTGGGCCTTTTCTGCTCCTGACCAAGTCTGGATCCAACCCACTGATGTGTACACATAACCTGGAAAAAGCAGCTCCTTGGAGGGCTTGTTATGATGGGCTTTCAGCTCACTTGTCCTTTACTCAGCTCTCCCATTTCTTGTGTGGCACGTGGTGCTTCCCTTGCTCCAAACCTACCTTACCAGTGGGATGTTCTGGCTTGTCCTCACTCTCCACCCCCAACAAGCATCAATGATGCATAATTGCATGGGCCACTCCCCTCCCTCCCTCCCTCCCTCCCCAGCATCCCACTTGCCTGGTCTGCAGGCTAAGCTGCCTGATAGCAGCCACCTGCCTGAGAAGGGCCTCTGTGAAGGGCAGGAGGGAGCTGCAGACCTCCTTGGTCCACCCCCCTCCCCCCGCCAGCCATCGGAGGCCTGCCAGCACCTGGTGAGCTGGGCATGCACCAAACTCCCATCTCTCCTCCTGGTTCCCCAGCGACTTGTCCTCGAGGCATTTCCTGCCCCTGCCGCAGAAGGGCAGGCAGCCCATCACGTGTGACGGTACTGACAGAGGCCCACAGGAAGCTGCCCTGTGCTGATCCCAGATCCGCCCAGCCCAGCACTGGCACCGGGGCTCTCCAGGAGGAGTGAAGCTGGGCCCTCTGGAGCCAAGCACGGCCCATGCCCTGAGGGCCGGTCCTTCCTTCCACGCTGCAGCAGCAAGCGTGTTTCTCAAGAGAGTCTAAGGGATGCCCCAACCTCTGGCTGCCCAAGGAACAGATCCACAAGGTCTAGGGCACACCCGGACTCCCCTATCAAGGATCGATGGTATGGAGGCGCTTTGGATGGACCCAGCCAGGGTGGAAGCACAAACCTGCTTTTATGTTCGCCACCCAGCTGACTCTGCAGCTCTGGACAGAATCCCGCAGTTGAATAGGCCGTGTTTACGCCATCGCACCCAAGCAGGAGGCCTTCCTCAAGTATCCCTGGCAGCCCAGCCCCTGACTAAATACTTGCAGCCACAGGCAGCCACCCGCCTGCCAAGGTGGTTGGTTCCATTGTATGGCTGAAGCGCCCAACCTGCTGAAGCTCAGCAGGTCTGGGGCTGGCCTGCGCTCGGAGGGGAGACCACCTGGGGCCTTGAATGAGCGGGAACAGACTGTGGCTCTGCCTGTGTGAGAACCCCTTAGGTACTCCGAGACCACCACCCATTCCCCATCACCTCCTCTCCTCTCCTCTCCTCTCCTCAGGGCTGTCCACATAGGATGTACAGGTTTTGTCTCCTCGTCATCTTTGCTACCCTTCTCTGGACTGGTTTCAGTCTGTCTGGATCTTTCTCAGTGGAGCGTGTCCCAGGACCATAACCTGCTATGGCTTCTTGGTTGCAGTTCCAGAACAACAGTAAGTGCCCTTAGTGACCAGATGCAGTTCCTTCACACACAAATGATGTGTTATGCACCTTTCTAGGATGGAACTGTGTGTTCCAGAGAAATTCAAAGCACTGACCTCACTTCAGGATTTCAATCTTTTCCAATTTGATTTAGGAAATTTGCTTTGGAAATTTAACTAAGGTACCTTCAAAAGAAAATGCAAAGCCACTTATGACTGAAATTGGATGCTTATTTTCCTGGCAATAAACCTACAGAGCTCAATGGAACTTACTTCTGAGTAGACCACTCAGTAAGGCGACATGCCTGAAACTTCCAAAGCTGTAAGCTTGCTGTGCTTTACTGCAAAGCAAACATGTAAAGAATTATGGTCCTCACTGTGAGAGCAATACAAGAGTGGAACCAGCTGCCCGGAGTCGTGGTGGGCTCTCCCACACTAGAGGCATTCAGAAAGAGGCTGGGCAGCCACCTGAGTGGGGTGTCCTGCAGCAGCCGGGGCCTGGACCTGGTGGCCTTCCTGACCCCTTCCAGCTCTGCTATTCTGTGATTCTATGATGAATTAAGGCCATAATGTTAGACATCGGCAGTGCTGTTTCATAATGGCAGAGCCCAGTGCCATGGCCACTGATCCATACCTCCTAGGAGATCAGTCGTTCTGGGCTGGCTCAGCTCCTGGCAGTACCCAGGAAGCGTTACCTAAACAAACAATAAGCAAGGCCTGAATAAGCAAAAATGGCATTTTCTTGTATCCATTTCTTGACAGTGACCTGTCTATGTTTGCTTAGGGACCTTCACCGATGACTTCTAGGCTGATATCAGATAAGCATTGATGGACGGACCACCCAGCAACCCGTCTCAGTGCTGCTCCTTCTGAGTTTTCGTCTCCCTCGCACTCTCAAACAGCAAGCCTGGTACCACTGCCAGGAACACAAAGGGTGTCCATACCTCTGCAGACTGAGGGCCGGAGCAGCCAGGAGGTCTTCCCCAGATATCTGGTCACTTCACCCGCAGGCTGGCTTCTGAGCAGTCCCAGGGCAGGGAGAGAACATGCTACTGTCCCAGGCTCCTGCCAAGACACAGGCAAGGCACGCAGGGGTGGCTTATCTCCGTGTGAAAGGCAGGAAGGGAATAATGGTAGGGAGGCAGCATTTAATTACTCCCCTCCCCAGGTTAGTCAAGCGCTCCAGCATCCTCCAGACACTTGGTTGGCTGCAAACATCCTATCAAGTTATGTAGGAAAACAGGTTTGCTGGGAGGGCCGGGACAAAGCTAATTTGTCATGTGTGGAATAACTGGCTGTGCTTTACACGGGAGTTAATTGAAGATAATCCAGGGATGCCTTGTTAAGGCTGACTGTGCCACAACATGATAAGCAGCATGTCACAGGCATTTTATGCCCATCTGTCACCATCAAAAAAATGCCCATTGCCCTGTTAAAAACCCATTTTAAAGAGGCCTGGATTTTGCAGGGCTAGCCGTCAAAACTCCTTTCCCCAGAAAAGCCTTTGCCCTCCCCTGAGGAACATGACTGATTCTTGAAGGAAAGTGTGAAGCATACAATACCCCGAGGCCAACCAAAGCTAAAATTAAAAAGATCAGGAAATTGCCACAAAGGAAGTGCAAATCTGACCACCACCAATTTTGCAAGGAAAACACTCTCCCACCATCACCTGCTTTTGACAGCTGTCACAAGAAAGCAAAGCAAAGAAAAAATTCTATCAGAAGGCTCTTTGGGTCAATGTCCAGACTGGAAGATGCTGCATATTGACAGCAGCCGCCCACTGTAACATTGCCCAGCTTAGTTCCCCGTTTCCTCCTCCTTGGAACGGCACACAAATTTTTTTTTTAAAAAAATGTGCATATTATTGGCAAGCGAGGCCTCCAAAGTGCTGTCGAAGCACTCTGAAGAATTATCGCTGATGAAACATGGCTATCAAGCCAGGAAAGAAAGCGAGGCTAACAAGGGAAAGAACAAACTAACGCGCTCACATCCACGGGCAGGAGGAGCTGCCGAACAGATCCAGCCTGGGGAGGAGCAAGAAGGAAGGACGGGGAGGCCAAGAATCCACGGTGAGCCAAATGATCTGCCAGGTGTGCCGTGGGTTGTTCTCAGAGCAGAGTGCCTACTGTGACTGGTTGCCAAGGCAGGTGGCTGCGCTGTGCCAGTGCAACTACCTGGGCTCTTCAACACAAAAGGCTCTTACATCTTTTTCATCAGCACAGGTATCACTCAAAGGCTCCACCCTCTTTGTTGCAACTCCAGGAAGGAGTCCATTTCTCCCTTCACTTGAAAAATAGTTTCTTCTTAATGAGCAGTCTTGGCATATCCAAACTTTGAGTCAGCATATGCGATAGAACTGTTTTTATGACACATGAGGTGCAATTTCCACACTTGAAAATGAATTTGTTCATTTTATGATTGGATGGTTCATTACTTTTATGGGTTTTTTAAAGAAATTAGTTAATTTCCAAGTTTCTGCTCTGGGCAGTGTTTTTTTGCCCAGTCGAAAAACTGCTGTCCAAGGCAAGTTGAGTGCAACAAGGCTGCCATTATCTGCCTCAGTGCTGTGCCTGCAGGCTCCGTACAGCCGAAGTCCGCCTCGGCGCCCCGCAGTCCCTGTGAGGTGGCACGTGACTGGGATGCCACCGCGCTGCCTCGGAGGAACGGCACACAAGTCCCTCGACGCTCGCCCGTAACTGAAACTCCAACGGGGCCGGTGTGTGGCTTGCCGTGGGCCGCCTGGCCCAGCAGCCCCTGGTGGAGAAGCTGCTCTTGGCTTGGGTCTGCCCTCTGCAGCGCCAGAAACGGTGCTCGGTGCGGGAAGCCTCCCCCGTCCCCGCGAAGACCCAGTCCCGCCCTGACACAGGCACGCGTGCCTCCACACCCTTTCAGCTCCGACTGGGGCTTTGCTCCGGCCGCGTGTCCTGCGCTGCAGCAGGCAGCCCTCCGTCTGCAGGTTTCGCCCGGAGCCCAGCGGAAAGCTTGGCCGAGCAAGGGCCCTGGCGAGGCCGGCCAGGGGTGAGCAAGGACGGCTCACACGCATCCTCTTTCTTGCGCGGGAGGGTCCAGTCCAGGGCAAGTGGATTCAACATGGGGAACACTGTGGGTGCACATGAACATTAGAAGCTGGGGGCCAGGGAGGAACCTTCCCCACAGGCTGGACCAGGCCACCCTGGTCGTCCGAGGCAAAGCCCAAGGGCTACTGACCCACTCAACCTTGTCCGCCACGTGGGGCATGCCTTCCCGGGGTTTGCCCTTTGCCCTCGAAGGATCTCTTGGGCCCCCAGTGCGTTGGAAAGCAGCTCCCCCTCCAGAAGCTGCCTGTGAGAGGAACCTGCCCGCTTCCACACGGGGGGACAGCAAGAGCTGTTCTCCCTCCAGCGCGCAGCCCCGCAGAGCCAAGCGATGCCCCTGTGCATCGAGGAGGGCCGCTTGGACAGGCGTAGATGGTGCACAACTTCTGAGCTTGTTTTCTTCCAGGGAGTATCTTTTGCTCTGGGCCCTTTGAATGTAGTAGGTGCTATGTGCAGCTGAGAGTCCCGCCAGGAGGCGTCTGAGAGGGCCTAATCCAGTACAGCTCCTTGTCCCCAGGCCTACCAAGGAGGGACGTTTGAGCCAAGGAAATCCTTTCCAGACCTGCACCCTCATTCAGTATCAATAAAGTGCAGGACTGGAGAGAGCTGCCCCTGCATGAGAAAGAGAGTTCACAGAGGCCCTCCTTGTGCTTAACATACATCCTGTCTGCTATTCAACAGCATATAAATTTGAAAATAAATATGTCTTGGTAGATATGCACATGTTAAATGTAAAATAAAACTGTTGATTATACATATATCAAAATATCCTTTGTTGAAATAATTTTTGATTTTATATATTTATTCATTTAAAACTTTCCTATACTTAAAAGTCTTGAGATGATTTACAGCAGGGGGTCCTCAAACATTTTGAATAGGGGGCCAGTTGAAAGGCTGCCGTGACCGTTGCGGGCCAGTGAGGTGGGGGCGCCTGGGGGCACGGGCCGGTGAGGTGCCGTCGGGGGCGCATGAGGCGGCATCAGGCACGTGCAGTCGTGGCTCGCTCATGCGGAGACCTTCCAGCGAGTCCAGCACCATCTCCGAGCAAGCGAGCCACCACCTCCCCGCCTGTGCTGCGAGGCAGCGGCAAGCACACGAACACGGGAGGCCGGCGGCGGCTTGCTCGCTTGGAGACCATCTCTGCGCACGTGTGCACACGGGCAGCCAACAGCAGCGCGGGCCGGATGGATGGCCATGGCGGGCCGGATCCGTCCCGCGGGCTGTAGTTTGAGGACCCACAGTTTACAGCAATTAGTCCAAAAAATAACAATGACAGTAACAATTGCCCAGCAGCCATTAAAATAAAAACCCATCACTAAAGCAAATTAACACTTAAAATACTGGGCGAATAAAAAGGTTTTTGCCTGACACCGCAAGGATAGAAGCGTTGGCGCCAGGCGGACCTCTCTTCGTGCAGGTGACTTCCACTTTCCATAGCGCCCCCTTCTGGCCCTCACTGGCTGCATGGGGCTCACAGGGTAGAGGGGAGTGGGCATGAGAGGGGATGCAGCCCCTGGTTCAACATCGACGTCCTCTCTTCCCAGCGAGCACAACACCCACTGGTGCCGGCAGCCAAGGCCTCCTGCTGCAGCCGACGTGCCCCCTGCTCCGGCATGCATTCAGTTCTGCCCCACAGTCTGAGCTCTCTAGCAGTTTGCGACAATGACCAGGGATCGACCATGACCAGCGGTGCCCCCGCCCCCCTTGTGAACGCCGCTTTGTCCTCCTTGGAGAATGTTGGCTGGACTCACACCAGGTTCCTCTTAGTTTAATCAGAAGCCAGTATAAGGGTTGGAAGCCAAATCAAGCAAACCAAGTGGGGAGAATTATTGGTAATGATTATTGCCTTGGGACTACATGAGGGCACCTACTAAATTTGCCGCTCCTCGCCTCTGGCAGTTTTTCATGGGTGCTTGTATGTGAAGACCGGCGTGCAAGAGCGACAGCAGAGCATGTTTGCCTGAGTGTTCATTAAGGGGCCTTCATCTGGCTCCTTCCTGATGCTTGCAAGCCTCCAGGTTTGGACCGTGCCCCAAAAGACTGAGCCTTGAAGCCCCCGGTTCAGATCCTGCCATAGGGAAGCCCTCCCAGCTCAGTTTGCGAGATCAGGGAATACGATAGGGCCTTTTTCTGGGGTGGAAAAATGGAAAGAGCCTGTCCCCGCAGCTGGAGGTCGGGCAGGGCAGGAGGAGCAGGTCTGCTCTGCGATCACCACAGCCCTTCCACTGGCAGGGTGAGTCATCTCTGAGCCACCCCTGGCCGTCCTTTGCATGTTGTGAGGAAACGGATCCAGCCTATGAAGCTGCTGCTGCTCTAAATATTACGTGGGCACTTGGGTAATTTGGCAGCAATTCCACCCCGCATTTCCGACCCAGTCAGGGTGATCCATCACTGATGCTCTTGCTGAGTCACTTCTTCCTTGCCCTCTTTTTGAAAAGAGAGAATCAGCTGAGAGGTGGAGGAGGCAGGAAAGGAACAACGATGTGAAATCTTGCTAGAACAGCTGACTCAAACTAGAATCCATCTAGTCTAGACAAAAACTGTTTAATTTCTTCTAAACTGGAACACAGAAAATATACCCTTCAATAGTTCAGAGCTAAAATTAAGGCATCCTTAAAATGCACTGCATTGACTGTGATTTCCTTCCACCCTCATCCCAGGGTCACTGCCACCTGAAACCGACACACCACTTGGCAGAAACCAGTTTGAAAGTCCACATCCCCTCTTCTTCCATCTCAGGACTTTATAAATATCCCAACCGCGACATCCTTCTATGTGCTCCCACCTGGCACCAGTCTGCTTTTTGCCTGATGAAGACATCTGTAGAGCTCAAAAGCTTGCATATTGTTTTGTGATCTCTGAGTTGACTTAACAAAGATATTATACTTGAATGGATTTTGGAATTAAAAATAGCTCTATTCTTGTATGAGTGATGCTGCCCACCCCCAAAATGTCCACCGTTGTATTTCTTTTTGTATCATCAAGTGGATTAATTTACCCATCAATCAATGGCCATTTATTATTTAATTCCGGCCCTTCCATTGCCAAACAATGCCCAGATCACTTTACAACATACTGGATTAGAGCTAGACTTAGTCATCCTTCATGCAGAACCACTGAAGTCAGGGGGATGTAAATCAGTCACAAATAACTCAGGTCCCTAAGATTTCAGTGGCTTTACTCTAAATATAATGGCGTCTGGATCCAACCCATTAAAAGCAGTCAGAAAACTCAAAACAAAATATTTTAAGGGATTAGATAGTGCCAGGACAGCCAGGATTAGCAGCCTGTGAGAACGTCTGCTCAGATCCACAGGGAGGCATCTGTGTTGTTCGGCTGACCACCCAGGAAACCCTCTGCAGAGACAAACCTCCATGAACAGCGTTGCTGTGTAGAGGCACACATGCTAGCTGCAAGCTTTGGAACATATACAGAGTGTTTTACAAACATATACACAGGACCAGGGCAGATGATGAGAAAATGATGGGTACATAATGCATTCATACACCAAAACAATGTGAGAGATCTGCAGTACAGCAAACATCGATGATTACAGGAAATTGGCATGACAATCAGAAAGATTCAGGTCTTGGCTGTGAGTTTGAACATGTAAAAGAGGCTGATTGCAATGCTGGTAGAAAAACCAATCTGGCAGCCTTACCAGCTTTGCTGTTGTTAGCAGAAGAATAGACAGATTAACTTTCTTTGGCTTTTGCCACCTCAGGTGAGCAGAGTTCCAGTGTCTTAAAAGGAACATTTAACAAACAGTGCTTCAGGGAACCAAAGAAAGGAGGCTGGCTTGGAATTCTGCTTCTTTCTGGGCAAGAGGAACAGAGATATTGCAGGTTTGATTTTATATCACAAAGGCAACTATAAGCAACCTTTCTCTGTAAAAGATTTGTCTGCATTTCCCAACAATAATTTGCTTTCATTCCAGCAAATCAAGCACTTGCTGCAAAAGGATGGTGTTTGCCAGTTTGCACATTCAGCAGCTCAGGGAGGTCGGCAGCCAGGGAGGAAAAGCCATCGAAAAGTTCCCCTCGCATATCCCGGAAGGCCTCTTCCCAGATCCCAGAAGGCCTCTTCCCCCACAGATCATAAAGAACTGGCAGCCCTGTGAATGGGAATTTGTTTCATTTGACTTATTTAATGCAGGTGTTCACTTACTCTGCAAGGGAGTTTGCTTAAGCTTCGGACCCAGTCTGAGAACAACCCCTTTGTCGGCCCTTAAAAATTACTCACATCAGGAGCTGCGGTAGCAACCTGGGTGGCGTCTGCAGCTGTAATGTTGTGCGTGTGTGTTCACAAGCACGTGAAGTATGCACTGTGTGAAGGGCTGGTTTAAAAAAAGGGTCGCTGCCTTTGTCGTGCGCTGCAACCCAGTCTATATTTCGGGCCCTGGTGGAGGCGAGTTTTCCACACAGGGTTTCCTTCCAGACTTTTCTGCTGGTTGTGCCGTCGGCCTCCGAATGTTCCCCCTTTCCCTTCATAACCCAGAACTGAGACTTTGGTAAACTCCCCCCACACGGAGGGGGCTTCCGCCCACAGGACAAAAGCTGCACAGTTTGCACATATTCTACGATCGGTGTGCTTAACGGACCCTATCTCGAACTAATCCAGGGGGCTGAGAGGCCGTGGAGGTCCTCCAACCCCCTGGACTTTTATTTTATTTAACCTCCTGGAGATTCGGGGCGGCAAATGAAAGATTTGAGGCTCCAGCCCTCCTGGGCCATCCCCAAAACCCACCTCTACCTGCACGCACTCACACCCACAGCGCCTATTCTCATAGCACCCACTATACAATGAAAACAGTAAAAGGCATCTGTGTTTCTAGAACAGGGAGCTGTGAAATCTGTTGCTGAGCTATTCATTCTATGCAGAGCCTTTTTCAAAAGCCGGAGGGGCTTTAAAGAGGCATCTCTCAATGGAAGAAAGCGTTCTGCCCCACAAATTATTCATGCTCAGTATACTCTTTCATCAGAAACAGAGTGAGTCAGAAGGGGGTCTCCTGGGCCATCTAGTCTGATCCGCGGCTCCAGCCAGCTCTGCTCACGACATGCCCACCATGTCCAGCCTGTCCTTGAACACCTGCACCGATGGAGCCTCAACGACCTCTCGTGGAAGCCCATTCCACACCCTCGGGGTCCTGACTGTCAGGAAGTGCTTCCTGGCATCCAAACGAAACCTTGGCTCCCTGAGCTTTGCTCCATTGGAGCGTGTCCTGCCTTCCTCTGCAGAGGAGAACAGGTCTCTACCCACCCCTGTGTGACATCCCCTCACATACCTGCATGTCGCCAACATATCCCCTCTGAGTCTCCTCTTCTCCAGGCTGAAGAGGCCCAGTTCCCTCAGTCTGGCCTCATACAGCTTCCCCTGCAAACCGGCCACCAACCCTGTGGCCCTAAGCTGCACTGACTCTAACCTGGATATATCCTTCCTGCGATGAGGGGCCCAAAACTGAGCACAATACTCCAGTTGCGGGCGCACCAGAGTCATATAGAGTGGTAGTAATACCTCTCTCGATCTAGAAGCCACACTTCTGGCTATGCAACCAGGGGTGGTGTTCACCCGCTTGACAATGCTCATTGTCATGCATATGAAGTGCCTTGGTCTCTACAGCTTTCTCTGTGTGAGCAGGAACTACCTGCTGAGGTGCCCACCTGTGCAAAGAGGGGCCGTTTGCCTGGACTGTTTAGCGAGTCTGTGTTGGTCGGGAATGTCGTGGTAGTTGCAAGTGCACAGGACCCAAACATGAGGACATTTTCTTAGCAAGCCATGCGACTCCCTTCCCTGGCTTCCACATTTTCTCCTTGTTTAGTTGTAAACCTCATGGGAGCTAGTAGAAAATGGGCTTTCAAGCAACAACATGTTGGTTGGAGCTCTGCTTGTCAGGCAAAGCCTTCTGAAGGAGTAATTGACACATCAGCTTTACACACCACCTGCTCCCAGAGATAAAAGCAGCTAGAACTGGTTTGTTGACTTTGAGATGGAACCTCTCTGTCTGATGCTGGAAAAAGAAGCTCCTGGAAGATCTTGAGCTGATGGTCTTACGCTGTTTGGAAACATATTAGCTGGGTTTGCATGCACAGCACCCTTCCATGGGTGGCGCACCATGGTGATGCCCACAGTGTCGTGGCACGTGGACCCAGACTGCTTCCCTTAGCTTGGCTTGTTTATCTCTTGTTCTAGGGGTTGCAGTACCCATCATGGTCAATGCAGGCAAGCACTTCTACCGCGGGAACAGGGAAGCAGCAAATGCGTACAAGCATCGATTCTGTGTTTCTATCTGTTTGGGTTCCAAAAGCTGTCTATTCAAGCCAAAGTTCCCGATTCGTGCATCATGGCAAGGGGGGATGGAACATGAAACTTGGTGTCCTGCAACAGCAGCGGGGAGGACCTGATGCCCTTCATGGTCCCTTCCAACCCTCATCCCATCCCATCCCATGATATTCCTATCAAATAAACTAATGAACCTGATTAGCCCTGGCAAAAGTCAATTCTAAAGCATAGAAACATAGGAACAGAGCGAGTCAGAAGGGGTCCCCCGGGCCATATAGTCTGACCCCGGCTCCAGCCGGCTCCGCTCAAGGCATGCCTACCAAGAATGCTTGAGCTTTGACAGCTATTAGAATTCCATGATTATATAAATGGGTTCACATTTTGTATCTTCTGAACAGCTGCTTCCTTAGAAAATTATACAAAAGAAGCAGGACACTCAGATGAGTCAGGTGCAAGGGGAGGAAAAAGAGGATCTCTCTAGAAAGGGGATGATGTGCTGGCCACCTCCTTTCATGAGCAAATGGGGTCCCAGCACCTGCGCACAAGTCGAGTGGCACCTTTGCTCCATCCCATTGCCTACCTTCTTCAGGTGATTTTTGGAACTGTCAGCAAACCACAGTTAACCACAGCAGGAAGTGCTCCTAAATAGGGGGAGTTAATAGCTCTCTTTCTGGAATAGCTGGAGACCTGAGGAAGTTTTCCAAAAAGTGGAGGGCACTGAGGAGACTCTGGGTGTTCAGAAAAGGAGAGTGCAGCCCATCCAAGTTTTGCAAAAACATCTGACAGCTGTCAAAAGTAAGGCAGAGCTAAATGAGATAGGTTTGACAGCCAAAAATGTACATGCAAAGATCTCTCACAGCTTTCCTTTGGCAGTTGTCAAAAGAGAGCAAAGTAAGAAAAGACCCCAAGCAAGCCCTGTTTGCAGCCCCTGCGGGCCAGTGCAGTAAAAGACTCTCACCGACGGCTGCCAGGCAAGGCTTTCCGCACTGGGCCCCCGCAAGTGTGCCCCTCAAACTACCTGCACAAGTCTGAGGAGTTTAGAAACACAAACGGGAATATTTGCACTCATTTTTGGCGTGAATGAGGCTTCGAAAGAATGGTGGCACAGCTGGGACAGGCCCCTTGGGCACTCGGGAGGGGCTGTCACTGCCTGTTTCCTTGGGGTTTCCTTGGGGTAAGCAGTCTGCAGCAGCTGGGAGGGGGACTGTGCTGCAAGAGGCCCCAACAGGCTCGCGGGCAGCAGGGGGGCCCTGAGCAAAGAGCGAAGGGTGGTGGTCGGGGCAGACCTAGCGAGGGAGGCTGCTCAGTGCTTCTCACCACCCTCACGAGTTGGTTGGCTCGGTTCAACTGGCAGGGCAACCCACTGTGGATTCAACCATGGGTTGGCAGCGTGGCAGACAGCCCTCACACAAGCCATCTCTGGGAAGCGGTGCGGGTCTCCACGACGCAAGAACCCACGGTGGCTAGTTACCCGTGATGGTGCTTGTGCCGCAGCAGAAATGCAATTGTCCCCCAAAATGCTGGCCCTTCTGAAATGCGGCACTGCTCGATTCTGCAGGGTGCTTGCGCTGCATTGGCAGATGCCACTTGTTGGCGATCAAAGAGGAAAAGGCGAGAGCAGCAGCAAACTGAAGGCGTCACTTGCTCCCAGACTGGCCAAAGAGGTTTCTGCACCCAAGTATTAGCAGCTTAAATGCTTAATGGTGCAATGGGCAGCAAGTCCTCATGAGAAGATTTAAAGATGCTTATGTTCTAAGGCTGGCCTGATTATAGACCCAGCCTGGGAGATCCCACCCTGAGCCGGCTCTACAGGGATCGGGTTTTGCTTGCAGCAGCTTCTACAGCATTACCTGAGTGCATCTCGGAGGCAAAGGAAGGCGTGTTGCTGGGCTGCGCTTCTCCAGTGGCAGCACACGCACTTGCACTTCTCAGGCTGAGGTCCCAGGTGCAGCCCCAGCACCTTCATGCACATGGGGAGGCCTTGTGGGTTCAGACAAGCGGATCACCCACACTCAAGGGCTGAGTGCTGGTTGTTTATGGGTTGCCACTGAAAGGTAGGTTGTTGTCTTGTCCAAACCCAGCTGAGAGAACAAAACAGGATGTGGGTGTAATGGTTAGAGTACTGAACTTGGACTTCAGTCTTCAGGGCCTGTTCAAGCCCAAACCACCCAGAAAAACTTTGCTTTTTCACAGGGAGTGACATGTGGTTATTTGGCACACTATTAACTCCTCTGTGAGGATTGCAGTTCAGCTTGGAAAGAGCTGGGAAGCTGGGGGGGGGGGCGTTAATGCCAGGGTCCCTGTGAATCCCTCAAAGATGCAGGGGCTGCATTCCTGAGAGCCCTGACCAGCCCCCTGCTGCTAAGACCCAGGAAATCCATGACTCATCTGGTCCACTGCAGACTATCCTGGAAGCTTCTCCATGGCTTCAGGTGGAAGCAGCTTTTCCCAGTGCTGAGACTCCCTTCCAGTGGGGGAGCAGGGCAGAGAAGGAAGCTTGGCTGAACATTAAGCCCCAGCTTCAGAGGATTTGAAGGCAGATGTAGTATTAGAAGATGGCCCAAATCTCCGGGAGGATGCCCTACTGCCACCTACTGGCCACCTGCTGAAACACAGCTGAGCCCTGGACCATTTTGTTATCTTGCGCTGCTCCTGTTCAAGGGAAGGGTAAACCGACATCCTGCTTATAACACAGTGCTGGCACAGCACTCCTGCTCTGCATGCCTGGCTTTCCCTGCCCCACAGCCCTGCAGCATGATGAGTCAGCAGCACGGCTATCTCCTGCATAGTGGAAACAGGGCTGGGGGCGCAGGCTGGGAGAACCGCAGAGCGGAGCCGAGCTGTCGCTTGGGCCCTTCCTCACCACACGAGCCTTCAGGGTCCTGGGAAGTGCGGGCAAAGCAAAGAGGAGCCACTGTGGGTGTTCCCATGGAAGTGCCACTGAGCTTTCCAAGACTGGCACGGACAGACACTCCCAGGTTAATTAATTTGTCAGGGGCTGGCTGGTTATTCATGGGGAAAGGACAGAGGCCGGCCCGCCTTCCCTCCCTCCCTTGGAGGGCTGCCTCTTTAGCACTGGGTGCACTTCACTCTGCTGCCACCTACAGATCTGGGGTTTCCATGGGGTGAGTGGAGCTGCCATGGACAGGACATTGTCCATGAGGCTTTCATTCATGGGGTTGCCACAAATAAAACAAGAAGGGAGATTTGGGAGAAGCTGCTGTTCCACGCAGAGAAGGGTAAGAGTGCAGGGCTGGCAGAGGAAAACCTTCCCCAGGTTCACATGACAGGAGAAGCTGCAGAAACCTCCTGCTGGTGCCTGAATATTAAGCCCATGGATAGACATGGATGCCAGGAGGATAAAACCGTGGCCAGGGCTCGCTAGGAGTCGTAGGCCTTGTTTCTGTCTAAACTTGCACAGGACTGCTACTTCAGCATATTCAGCTCCCATATTTCCACCACGGAGCTCAAGGACACCAATTCCCTTTTAATAACCCTGCTAGGTAGGCTAGGCTAAGAGCTGATCTCTGGCTCAAAACACCCCGGCCATTGTCCAATGCATCTGGACGGCACCAACTTAGGGAACGGTGATGGAAGCCAGAAGCAAAAAGAACTGACTTGTGTGCATGCTCTCTCTCCTGATTTCTCTGGGTACGTGTATGTATGGATGACTGTTCTCCTGCACCAGTCACCACAAAGAAGTGTGGCAGCACAGCAGGACGGCAGCCACGGAAAAGCCTCCTCAAGTAGCGTGGCTGCTGCAGGTGATGGGAGCTGGGTATCCAGGCCGGTTCCTTGAAAAGCAGCAGCCGACACCGGGCCACTGCCATTTCTGGCTCTGTTTCTTTATGGATACTCTGCCTTTCCAGCAAAGAAAAATGGCCTTCAAGGGAGCTTTCCTCCCTCAACCACCCTCCATGGGCTAAATGTAGATTGCATGCTTCTGTGGGCAGGGACCTTTCCTTTAGCACACCGAGCATACTCCACAGAGCACAGGGTGGGTATCATGCATGTACAGAATGCTAATACCAATGGAAGTCAGCGTGGAAGACAAATAGCAGTGGCTTCTACCACCTCCTTTGGCTGGTGGCTCAGCTACACCCCTATCTGGACAGGAAGAGCCTCATTTCAGTAATCAATGCTCTGGCAATCTGCAGTTTACGCGTAGATTGCTGCAATGCACTGTGTGTGCCCTTGGAGACTGTTTGAAAGCTGCAGCTTGTGCAGAGTGTGGCAGCCCCCTGCCCTGGGGAGAACTATGTGAGCGCTGGCCCTGCCCTCCAGAAGCTGCCTCGGCAACGGAGGTCTCCTGCCCTGAGCTAGTGCTCCCTGTTGCTGGGCGGCCCCTTACGCTCAAGACCCTGCCCTGCCCCGGCCCTGCCCCGGTCCCCGCAGCTCAGCTGCCCCAGCCCTGCTTCAGTCTCTCTTGCCCCTGTGCCTGGGCCTCGCTCCTCTGCTGCACTTGCTCCAAAGGTACCCTCTCCTTCTGTGACCTCTCTAGCTCTTTCTCCAGGTTCATGTTTACCTACTTTTGGCTTGGACTGCAGACTGGACCTTGGCTGATGCTTGGGGTTCAGTTCTCTGGGTCCTGGTGTTCATAAGTGCCATGCCTTGGACTCTGACAGATCCCCTCTCAGATGCCCAGGCTGCTCCTCCCTTTCCCAGCAGGGCTGCCGCCAGATCCTGGGAGCAAGCTGTGGAGTCCTCCCCAGGAGCAGACCCCTCTTTCAGGGGGTTAGAGAGGCACCTGTGGGCAGATCTCCATCCGGTCAACTCCCGCAGCCATGGAAGCTGCCTCTAAATGGTGCTTTCAACATTCGCTGAAGGTCTGAAGGGTCCATTTGCTCATTCATGCACAGGTGGGATGAAGGTGTGGGTGGCACTTGAACGATAAAGGTGGTGCACTGCAAGGAGCAGGAGTCTGCGGAAGAGGAACTGGAAACCCCGTGCAGCTACTCGGGCGACGGACAACTGCCCCCTCCCTCTGCGCCACGAGTGCATCAGGATGGCGCAGCGACCGAGCAGACCGTCACTGGAGAAGCCGGCAACTCTGCTTGCCTTCTGGAGTGGAAGGGCAGGCACGCCATCTTCAGGGCTGCTTCTGAGAACTCAGTGAAAGAATGGGAAGTGCAAGCCCAGGCTGGAGAAACCAGGCGCTACGAAGGCTTCTCCAACCAGGACTGCACCGAGCAGCAGCGTTCAAACTCTGGGAGGAGCAAGGACTGTCTTGTGGGGTGACAAAGGTCTCATGGAGAATCAGTCCTTGCAGGGGACCCCTCCTTTCCAGATCGGAAGTGCCCAGCAAATGAAGGATTTCCTGTCCCTTCCCAGCTGTACTGTCCTCAGCACGGGAGAAGGGAAAGCCCTCAGGCTGGATCGGACCAAGGGTGCATCTACCCCAGCCTTCTGCTCACATGAGGGCCTGCCCGATGCCTGCCATAGGCAAGACGGGAAGGCAGCTGCCTGCTCCTGCCCACTCCCCAGCTCCTAGGCACACTGCCCACCACCGGATGCAGCCTAGGGTGATCAGGGCCAGGAACTGGTGACCACCTTCCTGCCACGATGGGATCCAATCCCCTTTTAAAACCATCCCAGTTGGTGGCAGAAAGAGCAGGAGGGACTTCCAGGTAAAGGAGGACAGGCTTACCTCAATGTGAAGTAAGGTAATACACATTAATATCCTGGGGAGCGGGGGTAAGATAGTGCCTTCCAGACACATTCGAACTGCAGCACTCAGAATTCCCAATCAATGGCCCTGCCGGATGGAAATTCTGGGAGTTGGGATCCAAATACCCCTGAAGGCCACCTGATTGTGGAAGACTAATTTATATGTCCCACTGTTCTAGTAACCAAAGAAGAGAACGTAAAATAATGAAAGTCAAGAAAGCTAATATTACTACATCTTTTTAAATCTCACCCTGTGATTTTTTTTCCCTTTGAGGTGTGGTTTTGTTTTGTTTTGTAACACAATAAAAAGAAAAAGAACACAGAAAGCTAATGTTATTCCTCACCCTTTCCCGAAGACTTTTGACAGGCATCTCCGGTCCTTTCCCTTTTGTGCCATTGCAATGGCTTTTGCTGTCTCACTTCAGATATTTTTCCTGTAGCACCTACATTTTCCAGCTGAACATTTTATCCCATATTTATTAAGCAAGAAGCAACATTCATTTCGTGTGGCCTTATTTTTCCATTCTGCAGACAAAAGGCACCTTGTGTTGGCTACTCCCGTTCTGACTCGTTCCAAAATAAAGGGCTTCTTTGTTTGTGCTGCTCGCAGGCGCTGGATGGCGGCTGTCCATCTCTGGAAAGTGGGGCGTGAGGCCCGGGCAAACGCTGCAAAATTACAGGCACGGAATTTCAAAACAGCAAATTGTGCTTTGTTTCTGCACAGCAGACCCCCACTGGCCACTGAAACCTGTCTGAATGAGTCAGCTTCTGGAATCCAGCACCTGGCACAAAACATTTGCTGCCTCCAGCCAAGGGAAGGGCCGATTTCATATCCCAGGTTCACAGGGGTGCTTTGACTTCAGACTCCTGGGACTTATTCTGAGCCAGGAGCAACATACTCTTGCAAGCCAGGTGGGCATATGCCAGGAATTAGGGAGCAGGATGCTTCTGGACATCCTCGGGCAGGAATTTGGACAAGCACCAGACCCACACAGCAGATCTTTGCACACTTCGGGGGTACTTCCCGACAGGGGCCTCCTGGGGCCGGCAGAGGGAAGGCCCTGGGCCGCCATCCCAGCTGTTCTGCTCATGGGTGTGATCCTAGGCACGTTTAGAGAGAAAACAGGCCTACAACCTCCTCGAGGTAAGCCATGCGCAGGATGGAACCGGCGAGAAAACGCAGGCGAGTGTGGGGGCTGACACTGGGGCCCCCACTCCGCTTGGGAGCCTCGCGTGGAAGCGCCCCTCAGCTTTCAGCCAAGTCCTATGAGGGGAAGTGGCTTCGCCCGCCCACCGCACATCACTCGGCGAACCGCCAGGAAGTCCCGACCCACGCGCTGCCCGGCTATGCCTGCCTGCGGGGGCAGGAAAGCAAAGCTCGCCCTTGCATACGCTGCGCGGGGAGCGTGGCTCCTGAGGGCATCCCAGCTGCAATGTCGGGGAAAAGGAGGGGAAGCTCCGGACTTCAGGGCAAAGCCCCAGGCAGAGGGATCCGGGTAAGGGGCGCGGGAGGTGGGCCACATGCGGCCCAAGGCCCGCTCACCCACGGGCACTGGATGCGACCCGCGTCCTGGGGTGGCCGGCCCTTTATTCCGGCAGGTGCCGCTGAGCAGCAGGGAGAGAGAGGGCCTCCCCGACATCCTTGGGCGCACATTCCCGCCTTTTCTCTTGCTTTCGCGGTGGCCGTCTTTTTACAGTTTACTTCACTGCAAGTTCTTCGGGGCAGAGATCGGTTTTTTCGATTCTGCGCCAAGCGCCGCGCTCCGGAGCGTTCAGGCGCAAATCGACTTCCGAGCGCGAAGGGGCCATCCGGCCGGGCCGCTCGGCCTTCCGTTTCTCGTCACCCTCCTTCCCTTACTGCTGCTCCCGGTCGCCGCCCCGTGGCGCCTGCAGCGGGGCCGGCCTTCCGCGGCGCCGCCCACCCAAGGCGGGGCCGGCCGGGGCCGGGACTGGGGGCGCTGCAGCTCCGGGGCGTCCCGAGGCGCTGGTCGCGGGTCCCGCTGGCCAGGTCGGTGTGCGCGGCGCGGCGCCCTCTTTCCCGGGCAGCTCGCGCGCGCGAGCATCTTTTCCGCCCGCAAAGCGGTTCACCGGGACAGCGCCGCTTCTCCGGGGATGGGGCAGCTTGGCGCCCCGCTCCGCGTGCCCGGGAGCGCAGCCTTCTTACGAACGTGGAGGGTGAGGGGGAAGCTGGACGGGCCAGCCGGTGGGACGCGCTCGGGGGCTTGTTTGCGAAGGGTGGAGGAAGCAGCTTGTGATGAGAAAGGAAAGGGGCGAGAGGAGGGGTCGGAGGAAGAAGCCCGAGGGCTGAAGCAGAGGCGAGCGGCGTGGGCGTGGAGGAAGGCGGGCAGAGACAATGCGACATGCAGGCTTGCTCGGGCTGCGCGAAGCGTCCGCAGGCGCAGCCCTCCTGCCCGGAGTGGGGGGGAGCTGGGCCCCCCGGAGTGCGCGCGAGCGCCTTCACCCTTTTGGAAGGAGGGCGGGAGAAGTGGGCAAGGCGCGCGCCCCTTCCTTGTTCAGGCAGGGAAAAGAGGCATGGAAAACTGTTTTAAAGACGAGCCCTCTCTTTGGGCATCAAAACGTTTAAAACCTTTTTGCCGCCCCCGGCACAGCAGAACGATAGAGTTTCCGAGGGCTCAGGGAGTTTCGGAATTGTTCTAGCGGGGCTGCACGGCGTGGTTTCTTTTTTTCCTGAAACAGGGCGGAATCTTCAGTGCAGAGCCAAGACCTTTCTGGAAAGAGAGCAACATTCCTGGGCAAGGGAAAACCTAGCTGGAGCTTGATAGATTCCTCACTTCAATTTCAAACATGTCTAGTGCCTTTCAGGGCAGAAGCCTCCGTCTTGCTCTAGGGTTTCCCAGTGGCTGTGGGAAACTGGTCTCCCTCCCAGCTGCTCTGGTGTGCTCGGAAGGGAGCCCTACTGTGCCCAGAGGAGCACCCCCCCCCCCGAGTGTGTGGATTCAGGCAGGGCTCACTTTAGGTGCCTTTGGGGTGCGCAAGGGAACTTTAGCAGCCACCAAAGGAGCAAGCCGCCCCCTCAGTGCCTCGCCTTCCTGCTGCTTCCGCTGTGGGGTGGAGACCAGACTATCGCGGCCGACCTGAGGGCGGGGAGTAGCCAGGAAGGAGCCCGGCATCCGGTCTGGGTTCAGGAACAGCCGGGCAACCTGCCGGTCCAAGTTGCAGGGCGCAAACCCGCGACTGCCTGCTCCCGAGAGATTTATCGCTTCTCTTTTCTCTTGAGGCTGTGCATGTTTGACGGGAGGGGATTTGTACTTTTCTTCTTGCCCTGTGGGCAAATCTGGCCTGAGCCCCAGATATTCCCAGTACCGATGTCTGCCCCTGTTAGTTAATTAATGTTTAGTTACGTCAGCACTGGATGGGGTGTGGCTGTTCCATCTTTTCCTTCCTTCGATTTTAGTTATGTAGTTATTTTTATCCCATCCTTCAGCATAAAATGTCACAAACAACTACCAGCAAAGGATAAAACTGACATTTAATAAACAGCTGGAGAAGCAGTACAGCGGGAGCAATACTTAGAAAAAGTAAAACTAAGGAGTCACCCAGGAAAAGCTTGAAAGTGTTCTTCCTTTTGCTTAGGAGAGACCAGCGGTGTCAAAGGGGCTACCATTTTGGAAAATTCATCCATCCATCATTTCAGGCAAGCTTCTTAATCTTGGTGTACAAAAAAGGATTTGGATCCAGAATCAGGCTGTGGAGAACTGATTGTTTGCAGAAGATTATTGGAACTAGTCTGAGGGTTAGATCTGTCCCTTGTGTAGGTGAGAGGACTCGTCCAGAAGTCCAATCCAGGCCTGCTGGGGGAACCACTGTGAAGTGGGAACTGGTGAACTGGATTTGGAGGACTGCGAATTTCAAAGCGGAAACTTCAGCCTCTACCTTGGGCCTTGTGTACACAACTCTTCTCCTTAGCCATGGCTCTTTCTCTGAGATTAATTTATAGAAGCATGAGGAAGAGCAGGCAAAATATTGTGCAGTCAGAACTGCATATTGAAAGCAAAAGGTGGTATCAGCATTGCTGACTAACAAGCAGGGCCATGTTTGTCCTGGGTGGCTGCCGCTCCGGGGTGGGCAGTCGCTCACGTCAGCCACGTATTTGACTTTCCTGCAGCGGGGCTGCATGCACGGAGTAGCTCAGGTGTGCCTCCCCCGCCAGATGAGGTGCTTGGCATCCTTCTGTCCTTCACCTCTCTGGATCAAGGAAGTGGCTCTAGCACGCTCTCTAGCAATCTCATCCTGCAAAGCAAGAACAGGCATAGCCCAGATTCCTGAAGATGGGCTGCACAGAGGCATCCTCCTCTTGTTCCAGGAAATGGGAATTTCAGGGTGGAACTGCACAAGCTGATGCATTAGGGGGTCAGGCGGGATCCAGGAAGGTCACGTTCAAAGCTCTGCTGGGTTAGATTGCTGCAGCACATTTTATGCTGGATGGCATGTGGCGGGGGCAGGTGTTGGATATTTTACCTCATTCAGAATGGGACATTGTCTGCCAATTTGTTTTTGAGCCTCGGGTAAAGGACCAGTTTTGACCTAGAAAGGCTTGTGTGGCCTGAGAGCTGAGCAACTTCGTGACAGCCTTTCCCTGTATGAGGCATACAGCAGGGGCGGGGTGGCGGCAGCGGCTTGTTTTGGATCAGGGGATCTGCAGCTGAGCTGGAGGAAAAGTGGTGGGCAAGGAGATGTGGCTGCTAGAGAAAATGTAAAGCAAGAACCCAGTCTGGCCCATGCTCTTTGCTTTTGTCAGGGCTTCTGCCGCACAGCTGCCACCTGTAGCAGTTGCTCTTTGAGGAGGAGGAAGGCACATAGATGTGCAGGGTAGCTCGGTTCCCTTTGAAGCAGGAGGGTTCATCTGGTTGCCTGACGGGGGGTGACCAGGTGAGCTGCTGACTGCACACCTTTCCTGCTTTGGGTAACTGGAGGTTAAGAAGTCCAGAGGCAGGTGGACTTCAGCCTTGTGGAGCTACTTCAGGTTGTTTGTTTTCCAAGTGGAGTCTGGATGGTGCTTATAGAACTAGAAAATTCTGAAATTTCTTTTGAAAACTGAAATGAACCAGTCTTCCTTTCAAAAGCATGCTCCTTGTTACCTCAGGCTTTTTTCTTTGTTTCAGCCATATAATTTACAGCAGATATCTGTTTTACTGAGCCATTGTGAAGCAATTGAGGAGTCAGAAAACCTGGCCCATCCATTGCAACTCAGGTGGGGGTCAGGTAGATCTCCAGATATTTGGGACTTCAGCTCCCAGAAGCTCCTGCCAGCATGGCTAGTGGTCAGGAATGCTGGAAGCCGAGTCCACAGCAGCAGGCCATGAACTTTCCTCTACCCAGTTTGGAGCAGCTCAGCCAGGATTTCTGTTCTTCCAGCTGCTTTGCGATTGCTCAGTGCAGATGGCTGTTCTGGCTAGCTGGGAGGGGTGCTACAGACTTTGACCTCTGAACACTGGGATGCTCGGAGGGCAGGATGTGAGCTGCTTCTCCCCAACGGCTCTGTCTCTGTGCTCCCCGCTGCCCCATGGAGACGGCTTGTGCCAGTTGCCTCGGCTGCTCCGCCTGTTCCTGTGGTGATACTTTTGGAAAGGGTGGCGTCCTTCTTTTAAAAACGCCGTTCCCCAAGGCAGCAGTTCCCTGGAAGGCTCTTTTGCTTTGCTCACCATCTTTTGTACAAGAGTTGCCAGTGCAATTTTGTCTGCTGGCCCAGGTTACTTCCAAAACTTGGTGTCTTTGCTAGACTGAGAACATTTGTCAGATGGATAGTATGAGAGTCTGTTAATTCAGAAGACAGAAGCGGGTACCCAGTAAGCTGCCTCATTTAGCCAGAGCCCAGGCCGGCCTGTACAAGCCACAGAGTGTGTGGCTAGGATGAGCGATACCTCTTCAGACTATGATATCCTTAAAAAACTTCCCTCTGTAGAAAAAAAGAGTTTCCCTTCAGGTAGAAAGATACATAGCATGGCAAGAATGACCAAAAGCTGCCTTTTCAGCTTTCTACCTTTGGGAATTTTTAAATGTTTGTGTTTTTGTTTTATATATGGGAGCATAACATTGTTCTTTTCCAGTTTTGTTCTGGAGCGATCCAGACCATTCTGGCATCTCATGGCTTCAGCTTCTTAAATAGATGCAACTGGTGAACTGGAGGGAGCTGAGTTGACCGCCCCCCCCCCCTTTTCCCCTTGCTTTTGCCTCTTCAGAAGCAGCCCAGCATGCAGAAACCCAGCAGTGTGGATTTCTTTTCTTTGCAGATAAACCAGCAGCAGGAAAAGTTTTCCCTTAACTCTTTGGTGTTATGCTATGGTCAACATCACAGGATCAGAGCTTGGAAAGAGGAAAAAAGTGGGAATCCTAGGAAAAAGCTGTTTTGCAAAAATAGTGCGGCTGTTAAAGGGAAATGCATGTGTGAGTCTGGCTTTTCTCCATCAAGGGGGTTTCTGTATTTGCCACCTGACTGGGGGTTGCTCTGTAGTTCCTTTCTGTTACTGCCATGGGTCTGAGATAAGGAAAAGAAAAGATGGTGTCTCCTGTGCAAGGAGAACAAAAGGCATCATTTCTGCCAGTGCACTGGCTGGCTGGGGGTTTTACGTTTTATGCAAGCAGGGCAGAGCCAGGATAAAGTTGGGGCATTTCAGTGCATCAGCACGTGCCTGCCAAGCCATAAACGGCTCTGTAGGGTTGCAGGGCATAAAAGCAGCGGGAGAACCCACGGTTACACAGCTCTCCTTTGTGCACTTGGCACAAGATCTGGCATAACTCTGAGGAGGATCAGACTGGTCAGTGAGTACTGCTGGCTGTATATGGGGTGTGAACAAGTTGCTTGCCCTCTGCATGCGTGTAAGAGCAGTCTTGCCTTCAGGTGGCCAGCCAGAGGCCTTGAGAAGCTCATAGGGACGGTACGATGGTGAAAATGGTCCGCCTTTCTCTCAAGTACCCGGTACACTGCTTCTGAACAGGGTGGCTCCATCTTGGAACCATCAGGCCTTGCTGCATTGCAGCCTCCTCTGTCTTGGCTGCACAGATGCTCCTTCCAGCTCATGAGCGAAGTCTGCCGAGGTTGCCCTCCTGGAGCCAGGCAAACCATGCAGCATCCCGTTCCCTGGAAAGTCATAAGCACGGCATGGAAGTGATCGACTTGCCCACTCCTGAGCGCCAGAAACGGGGGCACCACTTTCAATTGGGGCGCTCAGTCGCTCTGTGTGGCCGAGGAGAGGTTGGCGTTTCTTCTGGAAGTGTGCCCAAATGCTTTGTTTCTAGTGCCAGCGGGCAGAGGGCAAATGGGGCCATTGTTAGCCCCCCTCTCCAGTTGCTGCCGCTGCTGCCAAACACAGGACATGCGTTGCCGGCAGCAGGGTGAGCCGTGCTGGTGGCTGGGACCTGCCCTTGAAGGCCGGCTTGTTTCTGGACTACGCCTGCAAAGCCCAAAACTTCCGGGGGTGGGGGGAGGTCAGAGGGACCATAAATTTTTCAGTGCTGGGATGTTCAGTACTTTGGGAGCCCCTAAGCACAGGACTTTATTAATTTATTAGATTCATAGCCTACCTGTTTTCTTTAAGAGTGCAAGGTGGCTTCCATCAGTCTCCTGCCGCTGCGCCCAGTCTTATCCCCACAACAACAACCCTGAGAGGTGGTTTCGGCTGAGTGTCTGCAACTGGCCGCGAGTCACCCAGTTGTCTCCATGGCTGAGCAGGGACTAGCACCCAGAATGCCTGAGCCCCTCCACGCCACACGGGCTCACAGGGTATAAAGCAGACTGCTGGTGCTGACACACACGCCATCTGCAGCCCACCCGGCCAACGTCTGGGAATGCTGTGTGGGGCGGAGGCAGCGAAATGCTGGCCGGGGCATGCTCGGAGTTGGAGGCCTTCGCTTGGCCATCTTGGTGCCTCCAGCCGATGATCAGCAGCCATGCCCAACAGTTGGAACAATTACAAAGCCTTTTCCTTTTGGAGGACACGCCTGAGAAGATTGGGGTCTCCCCCATGGGGAGCTCCATGTGACAACGCACAACCCTGCTGTGATGAGGGTCTTTTCTGCTTAACCATTTGTGCAATTGTGTCTTGCTATCTGCTTCAGCACCTCCCTCCCTAAAACACTTGTCTTACTGTGAAGTTTTAAGAATTTGTAGCATGAGAGACTTCAGTTTCTGGCAGTGCACTGAGTAAATTTTGGAATGTGGTGAGAAAAATGTGTGGTATTCCTCATGGGTTCTTGACTGCATCCCAGAGCGCTCTCTAGCTATTGCCCCCCCACCCCCAATTCCTGGAGTGATTGAGTGGGGTGGGAAGGAAAGGGGTGCATCTCATTTCTAATGCTATCATTCTAATGAGCCCACTTAAATTTTGTTCTTTTACTAATGTAAGAAGGGTGGGAACTTGTCATGCTGACAGGCAGCACGTCCTTTTTTCTTTTTGTTGAGATGTCATGGAAAGATCCACTGCATAATTCATGGGATGTGGTCTGTGGGGGATGTTGGTTTAGGTTGCTGCTGGATCTGATCGCTGTTCAATTGGTTGCGCTTCTGTTTGGGGATATTTCTCCAAAAGAATAAGTTGAATCTGGATAGCGTGGCCTTGGACCTGTAGGCTGACTCCATATGTGGATGACAGCATCTGGGATGCTGCTAATGGTTCCACCAGCTGTAGGGCCCTAGACAGTGTCTAGAGAGCCTTAAGATTTTGGAGACCTGCCACCACCATCGAAAAAGAGCTCGGACTTCAGTGCTGGGACTCCAGGCTTAGAGTGCCTCTTGGCCCCTCCCAGCTGGCAGGAGGCACAGTCTCCAAGGTGGAGGAAGCCTCGCAGAAGGGGCGAAATCAGTTCTCCAGTGGAATAGCACGGAGGAAGAGTGTGGATGCAGCCGGCAATTCCATGCATCTTCTGCCTAGCATAGGATGTCCACAGTCGTCCAGGTTCAAAGGATTATGGACAGCCTGACCGGATCACACCCAGAATGCGCTGCTGATTTCTTAGTGGGAGACGCATTTCAATTGGCTGGGAAAGTAAGAATAGTGTGAGAAAGAAATTAACTTTCCCAAAGCTGTGGCTGGAACTGGTTCTCTCCCTGCCTGAAACCCCCCCCCCCCCCACCTTGGCTGTCTTCTCAATTGTTCAGCCACTTTGCAAATTTCTGAAAATAACAGCTGGAAGGAAAATGTGGGTGTTTTCAGTACTGACGTATCTGTCACTGAAGTGCTTGATTGTGCAACCTCAGTGGCCAGCACCACAGGATCAGCCCTGTCTGAACTGGCCTGTGGTGCAGATGCTGGCGGTTGGGTTGGTCTGCTGGTGAGGCTGGAGCAGGGGAGCTGCACTCTCCGTCGGTGTTTGGCGGTCACTTGCAGGCTGGGAACGCTGCGTTCTCTTCAGCTGCTCCTGCGGTTCTTCCTGTAGTGAGAGCCAAAGTAGACATAAGCATTCACATGCTCTCCTCCGCTCCCATCAGCCATACACAAAGTATGGGTGCCCTCGGTCTATTTGAATGTGGGACAGCCCTTCTGCATTTCTTACTTTCCCCATCACACCCTGGGTGAGGATGCGACTGGGGGTCCGGTGGCAGCCTGGTCCCACGCCCTGAGCCGTCGTTCACTTGGCAACCCTCCCCTCCCTGGCTGGTGGCCACAGAGCCAGACGGGAAGGCGGAGGGAAAGGCTGCTTGGGCCTTAGGTCCCCGAGTTTCTGGCCCAGAGCTCCCAAGTCCCCGGTGATCCCGCCCATCCCCTGCCTGGCGGTGTCGTTCGTCCCCACGTGGATCACTAGAAGTGGCTGGTGACCCCCCAGTGGAAGAAGATGCTCTCCTCTGCCTGTCATATGGCAGGCAACAGGCCTCCCTCGCCTCAAGGTCAGGGCGGCACCCCGCTGCCTCAGTGTCCCTTAGCAGGGAGTCCCTGTGCCGGCCTCCTCCTCCTGTGGGTGACATGCGTCCACGTCTCCCTGGCTGTTTCTCAATCAGCCCCTCCCTCAGCCCTCTGTCCAGAGGGGGGCTGCTCCTGGGGGGCCTGGAGAGCTCTCTCGGCCCTCAGGCTCCCCACCTCATCCTCTAGGAGGGACACCTGCTTGCTCCTGGGGCAGGTGTATCCCTGCCTCTCCTGGGGGAGCAGGGCGAACATGTCGCAGGTGTCACAGCAACACACGTGATCCCCACCTGGGCCGTCTCCTGGCCTGACACAGGACACCCCTCGCAGGCCCTGCCGTCTTCCCCCGCCATGTCTGTCCTGCACTACGCTACCCTTCGCTGTCTTTGCATGCCTCGTTCTCCCAGGCAAAACCAGCCAACCAGCAGAGCAGCTTCTCTGCACTGACCGGCTCGCTGCCGCTGCGGCTCCCTCCCTCTCCAGGCGCAAGACCTGAAATAACTTTCGTGAGAGAGCGCTGCGCCGTGGAACACCGCCTTCCTTCTCCTCAGGTGTTTCCTTGCCCCGGAAATGTCTTCCGAGTCGGCCTCCTCGCGCGAGCGCTGCCCGTCTCCGAGAGCCCTGCACCCCCCAGAGGGCCGCCGAGCGCGAGAGCGGTCTCCGTCGCCAATGAGAGGCTGCCTTGTTCCGAGTCCACTCCCGACGCGGAGGACGCGCACCTTCTCAGCGTGAGTATCCAGGGCAGCGATGGCATTGTGTGGCGAGGGACAGTATCCTGCTGAATGTTATCTCGCTGCTGAAAGTCAGAGGCTGAATCAGGCAGCTGGGAGGAGCTCAGATGCCTCCCCGCCGCTGCCCCCTCGCGTGGCACCTGCTGATCGTGCTGGCGAGTGTGCCGCCACCTGCGGGCGGGCTTGTTTAATCCCTGGGTGGGCCCCCCAGGACAGCCTGGGGGCCCTTTTGCCGCCCTGCTCTGCCCTGCCTCCCTGAAGACAAATTCCTCCCCAGAGAAGCCGCTTGCTGCAGAAGTGCGGCAGCCAGCAAGCAAGCCCCTCTGCAGCGCTACAGGAAGTGCCAAGGCGCACGCTGAGCTCATTTGCAAGCTAAATCTCCAGCCCTTCAGGATGCTCCCGTGTAGCCGGGAAACTGGTTAGCTGACCCTTTTAGTGCTCCACAATGCTAAGTTGTTGTAAACGTTAACTATGGAGTGGGAAGTGGGATGAGCAAAATCGTTCCAGGAAAGCGCCATCTTGGTGCCCGGGTGGAGGCCCCGCTGCAGGGGCTGTGCACGGCTCCCCCTCGCTTGCTGCCTGGTGTTCTGCAGGTTGGCCTGGATGACAGGCAGGGAGAGGAAGTGACTCGGCACCGGCTGCCTATGTCACAATCGCCTCCAGGCCAGAAGCTCAGATGTTTGTGGAGGAGGGGATGCGTGGCAGGGAGGGAGGGCAGGCAGGGAGACATGGGAATGGAATGGCCTCACGTGTTTCTCCCTGGTCGGTAGACGCATCACCTCCCGCTCAGTCAGACTGGCTTCTTCATGGCATCTGAACAATTTAGGTCCAGTATCTCAAGGTGAGGATGAGAAGGAAGAAAGGCACCTCCACAAGTTGCTTTGGGGGACTGGGTCCTGTTTACAAGCATAACTTTACCCGTGGGTGATGCCCCCACTGCTTGCTTGCCACCTCCAAGACCTTCCCCTCTGATGGGCACAAACTGTGATCCCCTGAGCAGGATGCAGCCAACCTGTTGTGGCCAGGTGGCCCTGCTGTAGCTCACTCTGCTTCCCAGAGGTGTCCTTTATCTGCACCTGCCAAAATAAGGAGGTTGCCAAACACCCGGAAGGCCCAAGGTGTGCTGATGGATCGTGTTAGTCTTGGCTGGTCCAAGGCGATGTGCGATCCATATTTGCATGTTTCAGGAAGGAATTGGGAGTTGAGAGCGAGCAAGAGAATCACTCAGAAGCCTGCTGGGTTGACCTGGCTGGTTCTTGACCCTCCCCACCTTCAAGGTGTGGCTCGAAGAGCAGGAGAACATGCCATAACCTGTGGTGGTCAGCTAAGGAGTTACAGCTGGAAAATCCTGGGGTAGTTCCCCATAGGAAGGCAAGACTGGCCGGGGAAGGCAAACGCAAAGGGCGAAAAGGAAGACCAAATAAAGACAAGAGGTGGCTTTAACACATCCAAGAAGCCGCAGCCATGGACTCTGAAGGGCTGCATGAGGGGTCACAGACAGGGTGTTTTGGGAGGTTTTGTTCAAGGGGATGCTGTAAGTCAGAGTCCACCTGACTGCATGTAACAGCAGCAGTGAAAGGCTCGGATCTCGGCTGTGCTTGTCCCCCAAGTACCTGCTTGTGTTTCTTCTGCCTAAACGACTCCAGGTGAGCTTTAAACAATCTGCATCCTGGAACAAGAATATTCAGTTTCCGTGGCTGGAACATCTGAAATCTGCAACCTGCTCATGCTGGCATGATTCCTTGGGCTTTTGCAGTGGTTTCTGTCTGGCACTTTCTCATTGTCTCCTTGAGTCATTGGCAAGAAGTTCCATGAAGGGCCCCAACCTGCCAGCCCTGGGAATTTGATGGAGATTTCCCCTGCTTTCTGACATTTCAGCAGGCAGCGATTGTCTGTGTTTTTAAGCATATGGACCAGCAACTTGACTTTTAAAAAATAACCACTGAGATGCTCAAGAAGCACCTGTGCCGCACCTACAAGGCAAAAAGTGGCCTGGGCTAGACTTGCTAGCAGGTCTAGAGCTAAAATGTGGGTAGAGTCTACAGGACGGATAAGGTATTTTGGTTGCAGCCTTAGCCACATCATGGGTGTTGGTTGTACCTTAGTAACATCCTACCCAGAGTCCTAAAGTGCTGGCTTTGACTCATAAGGCCTGGGAGCCAGCAGCAGTCTCTGATGCGAGCCCACCTGGCTTTTAAGTCCTCGGTGGGGGCCCTTCTTCAGGTCACACTACCATCAACACCTGTTGGGTGACGATGTGGCAGGGTCTTCTCATTGTGGGCTCCTGGGCTTTGGAACTCCCTGTGAGGTTGGTCAGACTTTTGCTGGTCCGAATATTTTTTTCCTCAGGCAGGGCCTTTGGCATTAAAGCTAGATTTGCTGTTGAAGGGAATTCGAGTTGGTTGGCTGGTAGAGTTGCTTTATGTTTTAATCTATGTATATTGTAATTGCATATCTGTTATTTGCATTTTACTACATTTATTCATTACATCCTTCTTTCCTTTCAAAGAACTCAAGGTGCCTTGCATAATTCTCCTTTCCATGTTATCCTCACCACAACAACCCTGTGAGGTAGTCTGGGCTGAGGGTCTGGAACTGGCCCAAAGCCACCCAGTGAGCTGTGGCTGAGTGGGAACTTGAACCCAGATTTCCTGAGTCCCAGTCCCAAGCTCTAACTACCACACCCTGCTGCCTCTCACCAGTTGCCTAGAGTGTGGTATTTTTTCCTTGAGAAGTGGGATGTACCTTTAAATCAAGGTCAGATTTAAGGCTTCAACAGCCAGGCTGTGGCCGAGTAGCCATCTTGACTTCTTTCAGCCTTCACCTCATCTTTTGTAGGACGGTGAGAGCCTCTGAAGGGCCCACCTTCAAGGGGGTGTGTAAATGCTTCTGCCGGTCCAAGGGCCATGGATTCATCACTCCTGCAGATGGAGGGCCGGACATCTTTGTGCACATTTCTGAGTAAGTGCTCCTTCCAGAAGGAGAGGGGTTGAGTATGAATCATTTCGTGCAACATGTTTTTAGGATGCCAGACATTCAAAACAGAGCTGCAATGTTTAATCAGTGGAGCAATTCAACCCATTAAATTAAGCCTGGTTTGTTTATTTAGAGCGGCACAGCAATGGAGCCAGCGAGCTGAGAGGCACCCTGGTGGCGCCAGACAGCCCCCTGGCAGGGATGCTTTGCTTGGAGTCCTGCACTGAGCAGGGGGTTGGGCTTGATGGCCTTCTTGGCCCCAGGCTACTCTTCTCGGTTTCCATGATTTAAGATTCAGGGTGCAATCCTATGCATGCTTATACAGGAAGAAGCCTCACTACTCCCAGCATCCCCAGCTAGAAAAAGGGCCTGTCATAGGACCCAAACATGCTTCAGATTGTGCCCATAGTTGATTTTTGTTCTTGCAGGGAGACATTTTCCTTTTTTAAATTTCTTCTTATGTAGGAGCTTTCCAACATGACCCCCCCCCCCCCCGCCCGTAAAGCTTGCAGTGGTACAGTTTGGGAAGCGAGCCACCATTGGATTCATATAAAATGCTCGCAATGCCTGCTTTGCAGTCTGAACTTTCAGTGGGACACACAAAGATTTCCTCCTCCTTTGCAATCCGCCCCCCTTGCCCTGCACATTGCTCTGAACCATCCTAGGTCTCACACTACAAACAAGAAGTGTTATATTGCCACTGCACAAGCGCTTCCTGCACAGTGGCTACCAGTGCTGTCCATTAGTATGTTTGTGCGTTATTTCTGGTCCGTGGCTGGATGTTGCTCTTGCGTTGCTTTCTCAGAAAGGGCCAAAAAGCCCCTTCTGAGACAGAGGTCTGGCTGAAAGAGGCTTTGCACCCCTGCTTTTGGACACCCCATCATCAAAGAAGGGCGTAGAACCCTCTTGATGAGCAGTGGCGTCTGAAGTAATTCCTTTGATGAGCAAAGCACGGAATTGCCCACCACTGAGTGTGAGAACTGCAGTGGCCCACGCACACCACCAATTCTCTGCATCCTCCCGCAGGCAGGAACCAACTCCAAATGTTATAGAGCAGGAGTGACCCAGAGTCCCCTTTCTGGACCAGCAAAAGAGACCCTCTTTGTTTAGGGGCACGATGGTGTCACTTGGTGTCCTGCAGCAGCAGGAGGTTGGACTCGATGGCCTTCATGGCCCCTTTCCAACTCTACTGTTTTATGATTCTCTGGAGATCTTTCCCTTTAATACTGAGACAAAATGGTGCCGCTGAGAAACAAGGACATTCAGAAAATATTCACAGCCTCAGTGATTGTGGAAGTTCTTCAAAAGAGAATCCACTGGGTTCCCCCATGACCCCTTTCCCCCAGCAGAGTCAGTACCAAGCATGTTCAGTAGCCCAGAACAGCTGGAGAAGAGGAAGCAGGGAAGGCGAGAGAGGTGGGACCTTCTGCGGTTGGCTGGAACCCTGCGCAGGTGCATTCTGGTTAGAGGGTGAGGATAAGATGGCCAGACCTGGGAACACAACACTGGGAAGGTGGTATTTCCCAATTCTGGCTCTGGGTTCTCCCAGGCTTCTGGCTGGCAGGATTGCAAACTCAATGCACTATTGGCCTGAGCCAGCAAGGCCGTTCTTTGTGTTCTTCCACTCACAGCATTGATGGGGAGTATGTCCCAGTGGCCGGTGATGAGGTCACCTACAAGGTATGCACCATCCCGCCCAAGAACGAGAAGCTGCAAGCCGTAGAGGTGATCATCACGCACCTTGCCCCCGGCACGAAGCACGAGACGTGGTCCGGACATGTGGTCAGCTCATAGGGCGCCCCCACTGGGAACGGAGTTGACCGAGCGGGCTGAACTAGGGTCTTGTTCGACAGCCGAAACTGACTTGAGTCTGACAGAAGAGTTTTCTGCGTCTTGAGGTGAAACCTTCTAAAACATGATTACTGGAAATGTAAAGCATTTGGGTATTAACACATAGAAGGCAGGGAGAGATGGGAATCTGGGGTTCCCAAGGCCTTAGAGAGACCAGTGGAAGTGGAAATGCCCAGTCCACCCAAACCGTGGGGCAGAGAGAAATGCAGGTTTGAGCCTACAGACCCGCCCAAGAGCTCTGTTCCTACGTGGAAGGCTACCAAAATGCCCACCCAAATAATTGAATGTGGAATTGTTTTCTCACAACAAGCATAGGGAGGGAGAGCGGTGCAAGTGTTCTTATACCAAGGGGATGGTGTGGAAGATGGGATTCTGGCACAAGAGCTAAAGGGTTAACGCTTGCATAGAATTAGATTGTGCTGTGAGTTACTTTTCTCGGTGCCTTCTGGTTTTCTAGCCCCAAGGAAATCCTTGCTGCAAGCTGCAGGGAAATCCCAGCAGCAAGCATGTTTCACTTCTCTCAACTTGTGCCTGACATTTCTACAGATGCTGTTGAAAGAAAAGAGAGCCTGCCTTAACTTTTCATATATACACATTTGATACCTGAGTTTTGTGCCCTGCCATGGTTGGCTAATGATTTGGGCTGATGAAAGCAGCCTTGTTTGCTTAAAAAATAAAATAAAAACCAGCCTTTGATTTTAGGTTGCTCTGTGTGTAACATAACCAGATTCCCCTGGTTGGACTGGTTCAGTCTTTGAATCCTTTCCAGAGTTCTTCCATTGATAGGGTGTATTGTTTCAATCAGGGATGGTGAATTTACAGCTGGTTTCTAACCTTCAGAAAGGTTTGTGGCAAAAGCAAGTTTCACTTTCATTTTAGTGCCAGTTTCAATTGTCTTTGTCAACAGAAAAAGTTCCAAGTAATGTTTATGCCCCTTTTAGGGGGAACAATTAAACACCTGGAATGACTCTCCTTCTGTGGAATTGTATGCAAGGGTTTAACTTCAGTGCTTCCTGTCAGACAAGGGAGAACCCACAGATTTGCAAGACCGTCGGAATTGCTCTGCGCGTCACGAGCAAATCTTCTTCCGGGTGCTGGTAGGGGTGTGAGCAGATGTTGACGGAGATGAAGGTGTTGTTTAAGCAAACTACATGCAGAAAGGACTTGCTGGTCTGGACTTCCCGGCATGCCCTGGCCAAAGGCACAGCCAGGCGTGACTAGCGGACCTCTGAGGGCAGCAGGCAGGTGTGCTTGGGCAACTTCAAGGGGCCTCACCCCAGCAGGGGGCCATGGGCTCCCCCTCCCACCCCGCTTGTGCTCCCACCCCCTCTGCCAGGGCAACAAGAGCCACCTCCCACTGCCTCCCGGCTCTCGCTTTGCCCTGTAAGCCAGGACGAGGAGGAGGTCGGGGACCAGAGCAGCTGCGGCCCTGGCAGTGTCCTCAGCTCTCCAAGGCCGGTCAGGTGCCTCGGCCAGCTGCGACAGCGGGAACCTCTGAAGAGCTGGGCGCGCCTCCAGCGCCAGGCCAGCAAAAGGGATGCGAACGCCTGGAAAAGCCCTGAAAAGGGCTGGGTGGGGGCCAGAAAGCCTTCTCCTCCTCGGACGATTTGGACAAACGCTTTCTCTTTTTTTCTGGATTGTGCTGGCCACCCCCACCCCCTCCACCCCAATTTTTTTAAGTGCTTCACATCACTGAGCCTAGCTTAGCTGCCATTGTTTGGAAAATGCAACATGAGCTCTTTTGGAGGGAAAAACGGCTTGCTCAGCAATTGCCTGCCTTCCTCTTTGCTGGGGTTTTGTTTGTTTAATCACCTGTTATTGGCAGCAAGTAAGATGGGTGCCAGCAAGAGAAGAAATTGAATTACCTTCTAGGTCATTACAGCAAAGAAGTCACAGGAGATGTTATCACTGTGGGTGGCTTTCATTTTTTTCTTGCCACTTTAATGATTGAATTGATGTTTGGCCTTTTAGGTTTTCAGATCAAGTAAATGGATCTGCTTGTGATTAAGCCGTGGTGTATGCAATGTTGCCCATTTCATTTGAACCCACAGCCCTCAGTGCTGTTACACCTATGAATCATTTATGGAGTTTTAAGTATCTGCTGGGTTATTGATCCTCTTAATTCAGCCCTGCAAGAGGTCTGCAGTTTTCTAATACTCTGAAATTATTGGGGCAGAGGTTGGACTGAAGTGGAGAAAGGAGGCACAACACAAATTGACTTTTTTCCAGACTGAATGTCACTGCATGCTCTTGATTCCATGGTGCTGTAACATTCCTCCAAATGCAGTGTGCACTTGCTGTACAAGTAAACCTTGTACAGCAAGCATAAGCTGGGAGGGGCACATGACACACAGTGTGAACCCAACTGGGACCTAATTCTATCACGTTTAGAATGCATCCCAATCCTGGAATGACTTGACCAGGATGTCTCGGTGAGCAAAATGCCTCTCTGAGAGCTGAAGGGCCCACTCGGCTAGCCATGCACTCTTTATCCGAGAGCTGCCTTTTCTTTCTGTAGTGTAAGTGCAGTGTGTTTGTTCTTCAGCCAGAGTGGGGCCTGTATGCTTTGGGGGGGGGGGTTAAATATTTTGCCCCCACACTTTCTCTCTCATAATCTGTAGGGATGGGCCTCAAAGGTTACATCGCTGTTCCTCCAAAATGGAAATGTCTTCTCATTTAACATTCCCTTTTTCTGGGGATTTTGGGGGGGGGGGGACGAGGGGGAAGGGTGGCCCTCCTTGTCCAAATGGAGTGGCCTTCGTCCACATCAGAGTAGTGTGTGCTTCAAAGCCAAAGGGCCAAGCAGGGACTAGCACCGCATTTAGTTGGGCTCTAAGTGCCCTCGATATCAGTGTCAGAGATCCGTTGATTCTATTTTTAAAAATCCCATGCCCTGTTCGCATTTTCCTCATTTAGCTGTGCAGTTTTTACTGCTCAACAGGAAATGCATTCCACTGACCAGCTGGACATTTTTAGAAATTCTTCCTTACTGCAGCTGGAACCCCCCCACCCCACTCCCCTGGATTTCTTCACAGGCAGCCTGAAGTGCATTTTGAACTTGGTTACAAAAAGCTTGCTGGGGCCTGTATTAGGCAGGACTGAGCTTCAACTGCAAATTCCTGCTTTCTGGGACAGAGCGCAGCGCCATGCATCCAGCCAAATTAAGCAGACAGGCATTCTGGGCCCCTGGGTCATTTAGCGCAAAGTTTTAAATTGTTTTGTTAGTCAGGCGATTTACCCTGAAGAAATTCTGGGACTTCTAGCCAGATGCGGTCAGAGGAGACCTGGTGAACCCAGGGGTTTATTTCAGCATGTCTGCTCTCAAGTATGATTAATCTTGGACCCATCTTGGGGAATTTTAGTTTTGTGAATGAGTGTGCTGGGCAGAAGGCGTCTATTCGCACACAGAATGATGTGGTAGCAGCCAAAACCCCACCTCAGTTTCTTCTTGAAGGTTGGTCTGGGGAAGGGCTGTTCAGGAGCAGCTGTCAAAAGTGGTCCCAATTGCAGCCTTCTGGAATGCTGATCCTTTCCCAGGTCAGGCCAGGATAATGTTGATACAGAAAAGTGAGTAAAGGATACTTAATGCCCGGGAAGATATTGGAGGTGAATCTCTGAAGAAGCAAAATGTGACTTGTAAAATGGACCCTGGTCCATACGGATTTTAATGAGATGACTCATAACTCAGGCAAAAATGCAGCATTACAGAAATGTCATGGCAGATTTCACAGTTTGACAGTTCAGAAACGGCAATGGCTCAGAAAAGCCAGTCACTGGACATTTCATGGCCTTTTCCAGCCGTGCCTTCCAGTACATGGACCATTAAATGCCAAGCACATTAGCTGACCAGGGATGCCTGTCCAGATAATGTAGACTGCATATTCCATCATCCACTGAGCACTGGCCCGGGCCAGTAGGAATTGCAGTTCAGCATATGGATAGCCACTTCTCTGCCACTGGCTCCAGAGAAGACAAGTTCTGACAACTGGAGTGTTCAGAATAGCAGATATTGGGAAGAAAGGGGATCTGTTTGAGCAAAAGGCTGGGCAGGGGGCCTGGGCTTTGCTTTGGTCCTCATCCCTAAACCTAGCATCTTTCAGGATGCTTCCAGAAGCAAATATTTTCTTGACATAATCAAGCTGGGAGACATCCCTCAGAAAGTGATTTTTCCAGAGCTACTGAGAGAGAGAGATGGACCACCTTTTTAATCTCAGCCACAAACGTTTCTGAAACTGCAAGTGGTACAGCAGAGGCTTTTGCCTGAGTATCCTCTTAATTCTCCACCCCAGGCCAATTCCTTCCACACAGAGTCACAGCAATAGTGCTTACAGCCTTCCTCTCCTACTGCTCTGCTATTTTGACATGGCATATTCAGAGAAAACAGGGCTGTTTCAAGCTTGAGATGGGCAGCCCTTGGACGTTTGCATCTCGCAACACAGAACATCTATAGCAGTATGGCCAGAAAATGCCATCATGATTCCTAGCTACCACCTGAACGTTCTCCCATGGGCTTCCTCTGGTAGCATTTTGCTACTCCTGCTGGCCACCTTGTTCATCCCCAAGAAAGCTGGCGAGTGGTTTCCCTCTGGCCTCCACCCTGGCCAGCCCTCCTCAGTCTGGTGCCCTCCACATGCCGGCAAGGCCACTGACCAGGCATGTGGGCCGCTGTGGGCCAGCGCACTGGGGGATGGGTAGGTGCCAGGTCAGGGAGGGAGGCCACTTTAGCAGCCGGTGCCCGTCTCCTTTGCCTTGGGAGCATGCAGAGCTGGAGGGCATGCAGCCCTCCCTTGGCCAACGTGCTCCTGCCTAAACACACCGAGGCGCACGTGGCCCCCTGGTGGGTGCGGGGGCCATGCAGCCGGTCAGCCAGCCAGCACTCAGCGGACTGAGAAGGGCGGCAGTGCCAGGTGGCAGCATTTAGCCTGACCGGGCGGCTTCTGTGCTGCATGCCGTCAGGGCCACAAAGTGCATGATGGGCCTCCTCCCCAAGCGGCATCCGGGACCACTCGTCACGTCATGCTGCCGTTACTTGTTGGTCCTGCGATGACACGGAACGGAAGAAGTCTGCAGAGGTGGGGTAAAGGTGGGGCTGAAAAGCAGTCTTCACCCCTGCAAGGAGAGGCCCCGAGTCGGAGGCAGGGTCCCGTGTTCTGCGTTGTTTCACGGGCCAATGCTGAATGCACACAACACGAGTGGGAGGGTGGGAAGCCAGAGGTTTCAGCTAAAGTGTTGCACCAGAACACAGTCCTGCTGAAATGGTGCCACAGGGGAGAGACGGGTGCATGCCTCCAACAAGGCATGCAGAGTTTAGCTCTGGCAGGATACTTCTGGAAAGACTAACTGTGCAGAAATCTTGGGGTAGCTGCAGGAGTCTGGCTCAGGAGGAAGGGTCGTCTTTGAGCTAGTCATGGAGATGCTTCCGCCCCAACAAAGAGATTCCATTGCTCGGAATTGCCCCGAAATGTGGAGGACCAAAACTAGGCAGCGGGTTAGAAGGAGTCCCTCGTTCTGCCTGTCCAGTTCCCCCACCCGTTTCAATAGTGGGAGAAGGGAAAGAAAGATGAGGAGCATGGTGTACACTGAGGGGGTAGCCGCTTCCATTCCAGCTGCACCCCCTCCTCCAAAGCAGCAGCCGCTCCCTTCAGAATAGCGGCTTTCTGCTTGGGTGAAACGGCGGCAGCAGCGAAAGGTGGAGGAGCTATCCCCCCTACTTGCACACCAAGACGCAGTCCCGCTCGCCTGCCCCCCACCCCACAATGGCCTGCTCTGCTCTGGTGCGAAACAGCCCCCCTCTAGGAGAAGAACAGCTCTTCACAGATCTGCCTGGTCTGCTCTGGTGATGCGACGCTGTGGCCGATGGTCCTGGAGTCCACATAGATTTCATGGTCGTTCCCTCCCTGTGGATGAGACACGCAACATGGATCGGTCCCCTCCTGCGGCAAAGGATTCTGCACAGAGGCTCTGCACCGCTTGGCACGTGGAAACCCAAGGGCGATCTGTGGCGTCTGCAGGCAGATAGGAAGCATCCTGGCCTGAGACCGCAGGGAGCAGCTGCCCGCTGCTTCGTGGGCACATTCGTGCATTGTGCTGCCACCCGGTGACTGCAGTGCTGAGTGGGCATCTCACAAGGAGCCTGACAGGCAACTGGGCCCCCCGTGGGATCACACAGGGAACCAGCCACTCCCGCACCTCACCACCACATGCCATTCTGGATTGCTACAGCTCCCCCCGCTTTAAACCTCTATTTTGGGGGGGGGGGTGTCGAGCCAGCTTGCACAATCCGTGTCCACTGCTGCGAGGCACCCTTCAAGGTCCCCACGGGCCGTGGGAGGGGCTGTCCATGGTTGCGCAACATTGCATTTAAAAGCAGCACGGAAATGGAGTACAAAAGAATGTGAGGTTCCAAAAGGACTGCTTAGCTCCAGGTGCACAACTGCGAGCTGCCGGCCTCGCAGTTCCTCAGGGATTTGAAATCCCAGATGGGATAACATGTCCCAGTTGCACAACTGTGGCTAAGTGGGTTTTTTTTAAAGGCACATAATTTTTGGCACAGAAAATGATGTAAAAGAAGAATAGAAGACCACAGTAGCCCCTTCAAGTTTCTACTACAACACTTCAAAGTAATTGCTTGCGGCTGTTAAAATGGGGATCATGAAACCCAGCTTCATGGGCAGCGTTTTCAGCTCTCTCACATACACAAAGTTTACAGTGTGTGTGTGTGGCAGAGGAGGAATGTCACAACAAGCATTTGTGACTCACAGTAGGGTCACTGCCAGTTGTGTACTCTGACTGGCAGCTGGTGTGCTTTGCTGAACCTTGCAGGGTAATGAACCCACGAAAACGACTCCACTGTCAAAAGTGGATGGAATTACTCAATTACTGGGTTTAGAAATCACACAAGCGCACAGACAAGGGTGGGGAAAGGGTTGTCATTAAAGGCCATGGGTAATTGTGTCACCCGAATGCAGCCAAGATAACGGACCCTGGCGAAGGCTGGTGCACTAGCAAACAACCAATAGTGGGTTGCCCTACATAGGTTGTCCATGGTTAACCTGCCATTGTTAGCGCAGCTAGATTCAGACAACACAGTCACTCATGCTTCAATAACTAGCCATGGTTGAACAAGGACCCACGCTTGACCCCTGAGCCCGGATTCTGGTATTGTCTGAGCTGGGTCAGGATGAGGGGGCTTCCTATGAGTGGCGGATAGTGGCCTTACACCACTGATCAAATTCGCCCAGTGGAGATCTGTTGGATCGACCAGAGCTGTGTCTTGCCTCATACAGATGGTGGCACAACCAAGGACGCCGGAGCAGGGCCTGTGCGCCACCACGTGAGCAGCTGGCCAGAGGGCCTTCCTGAGCGGCCCTCCAGCTTATTTATTTGTTTGAAGCATTTTTACCCTATTCTATACAGAAGTCTCAGCTTCCAGTTTAAAAAGGGAGTCAGGACTGGGAACGCCCCTCCTCACAGTTAACTGTCTTGCTGCGATATAATCCCATGCCAACTTCGGCCACCTGAGGCATCCTAGATGCATTTCCACTAACCCATCCTCTCCAGCTGGCATGCAGGCTTGGAATGAAGGGTTTGTAGTTCACCAAAGCACCAGGAAGGAGAGGACTACAAGTACCATCTGTGATCTGGTACTGCCAAGTTTGCAACAGTGATAAATATGCTAACATTCTTGGGGAGGGAGGGATTTCTGTTGTGGAAAACCGAATCCCAAGATAACGTTGGAAACTGCTGGCATGTTTCAGTTCCATACTTACTGGCATGGTCTTATCTCCAAAGAAATGGATCTTTTTGAAGCCATCTTTGGTAACAATTTCTAAACAGAACCGTTTATCCCAACCGTCTGGGAATACATCAAAACTTATCTGGCCTCCTAGATGAACAAATCAAAATGGCAGCAGTTAGAAAAATGGCAGCATGTTTGTTATAATGTGAAGAGAGAGCGACTGCAAAGAGTGCCTTGAGCAGATTGTCCAGGAAGAGCTTCCCAGGCACAAACTTTTTCAGGATGGATTAATGGTGGGAGAAATGCAGAAAAGGGTGGCAGAGGCACTTAGAAAAGCTGGAAGACAAAAGACAAGATAGGAAAGATGTGCTTTAACCCTGGCTTGCGTGTGACAAAATATATTTTGGCCACAGTCCGAGATGTGCTACGCACTCACTCAAATGCTCCCCTGAATCCACGAGGCAAGGACAGCGCCTTAAAGGAAATCTCGGAACACCCAGGGACAATCCCCCCGCCCCGCATCCCACTTCCAAACAACCTCACAATCCGAGTTAATATTGAAGCACCACTGGTTTGTTGTGTTCTCCAAACCCTGCTATGGATACGAAGTCGCACATTCTCAGGAAATGCTGGGACTGGAACACTGAAGACGTTTGTGAACATGAAAACACCCTTGGCACTTCCTAAGTCGTCATGCACTGAATGAAGGTTGTCTTGCGAAGAACCTCGTCCACCTTGCCATCAATTTTGGCCTGTGCCTTTATGGCAGCGGCACAGAACTTTGGTCTTGGGGTGCCAATCTGGCCCTTGAGGGTTCCCTTTCCATTACCCCCACCTCCTTCCTCCCAGTTACGAACTTTGGTATTTTCCTGGTTTCTGTACAGCCTTTCCCTCATCCCAAAATGTTCCCAAGGCTCAGTTTCTGGCAGTAGGAACTGCAAGCTGTGATACGTGAGCATTTTTGGCCCTGTCCCTTTCACCTTCAGTTCCCCAGAGAGCATCTCTGAAATGAAATTCAGCCCTGTGGCTGAAAGAAATTCACAGCCAGTGAGGGACTGTAACCCTGCACATATTTATTTACAAGGAACGCCCATGAAGGCCAGTGCTTGCTGCCAGCCCTGTGCAAGGGCAACCAAAGGCCCCTCGCAGTGTTCACTTTTTAAATTCTCATTGGTGAGGCAGGTGGAGCCACCAACACCTGGACAGGTCAAAATCAGTGCGATGTTAATGAAATGATATTCAGCATTGCTTTAGAGAAGTGATACCTATAGAAAACGTGAGGCCTTTTCCTGCAAAGTCCCTTTGCAAATCAGCCACAAATTTCTCTCTTATATGCTCCTTCTGTTAAAAAAATAAAACAAGGGTCCATCAATGTCAGGGAACATCAGTTTGACAACAAAGTGCCCTGCTATGCCAGGTGTTAGCGCACTCCTCACCTGGGAAGCTGTTTAGCACCAACCGCTGCCGCCCAGCTGTGCTGTCCAATGCGTGTGTGCTCAGATGTGGGTCAGTGGGATGTTTGGCCCCCAAGTGCGCAGAGTCCTGCAGCCACAGCTCTGAGCTGGGAAGTGCTGGGGCTGAATCCTGTCTCTGTTATAAGCTGCCCGGGCACCTGTCTCTGGCTCAACACACGCATGCACCTGCCCAAGGTGGGGTCAGCAATGGTGATCGACCTTGCAGAGCAGGTATAGGCGACTCTGAGACAAGGGGTGCAAGATGCACACACGCACTGGTAACACAAGGGTGGACAAGCGGCTTCTGCTGAGACTCGGTGTGCTGCTGCTGGGCGGGGCTGCAGGCGGTGGTGGGCACCCCTTTTCTCGGCCTTGCCCCCATTTTCTCCCTCCCTCTTTCGGCAGCACCCCCAGCTTTCCTCTCTTTCTCTGTGGCGCCTCCCAATTCGCTGTCCCTCTTCTGCCCACCCAGGGGGTGGCCAATGAAGAAACGGGCTGTTCTTGCCGGGGAGCCGAACTGGTCCCACGCAGGGGCTTGGGAAGCGGGCGGTTGCCAGAGTGTGGCCCAAGTGCAGGACTTGTTCTTTAGCACAAGAAGAGGGCCTGTCCTTTCTGTTTAGGACATACTTTTGGGTAAGCTTTTGGTGAAGGGATCAGGACCTTAGACCCCGGGGAGCTTCTGCCTATTGGGACTGGGAGCCTAGGGTTCAGGAGCACAGTGGGACATTGAGGATTGGAGCAGCTCCCGGAGCGCCAACTGGCTTCCGAGGCTTCGCGTGTTAATTACTGCATTTATGTTTTGCTTTGGCTCTCTGGCGAGGAGCCCAAGGTGCGTGCAGTCCTCACAACATGCTGGCCGGGCAGGGCTGGGGACACAGCCCAAGAGATCGTGCAGGCACCTCGCTGGGGAAGCCCGGACAGCGCCGTTTTCCAGCCAGAGGTCTTTCGCAGGCCTGGCTGGAGGCGGATGTTTAATGCCCAGCCCTCTTCCCCCTAAGTGGGCTGGAGTGGGAGAACGCAGCTGCCTCAGACCCCAGTGAGAACCCCGACAGGGACAGCTGGCACGAAACGCACTGCTGCGGCCCAAGTACAGACCCTTCTGTGCACCCGGCGGGGACTCTGCCTCCATCCCGAAAGGCACAGGTGCCCTCGTCTCCTGGGGGTGCTGGAACCGGAACCCAAGGGGGCTGCATGTCATGGGCAAGGGGGCAAATGTTTTCTCACCTTATCCAGCTCAAAGAACTCAATCCGCTCTTTCTGGCTGCAGCTTCTGCCAACAGGGGAGATGTTCAACATCCCGTTCCGGAATTCAATAAAGGTGCCCCTGGGAAGTCAAAAGTTACTGTCTGGTGTAGCAGCAGGGAAAAGCCTCTGGGCAGGGAAGGCTGGTGTCTCCAGTATCAGTGAGGCCATTTATCCCCTTCGGAATGCGGCCTGATCTTTTAAGGAGCTGTGCATGGTGCCGAGGCATTCTGGGGGCAGAGTTCAGCACCACGGAGAGTGCCCTCAAAGTTCAGGCTGAAACTCAGGGTGGATACACTTCCCCACTGACACTGGAGCTTCTGACCTCCACTGCCTTTGGGTGAGCAGGCAATATGGAAGTCAGCGCTGCAATGTCACAGCAAGATTTCTGGTGGGGGTGCACATGTGTGTGTGGGGAGGGGGCAGAAAGAACAATCTGTTTTCACTGCTCTGTCATACTTTCCTATAATTAAAAATAGCGTCAAATAGTTCTGTGCAATACAAGGTTTCTGAAACCAGCAACCCCAACTGCATTTGCTGGAGAGAAAGCAAACCACTACAGTCATTAGACTGGTTTCCAAGTAAAAGTGCCCAGGATTGCTCTCTTCCAGTGTCATTCTAGAGGCGTCTACTCAGAAGCAAGTCTCATTCAGTTCAATGGCACTTACTCCTGGGGATCGCAGGGGTTCCTGCTTCCCTGGCCTGCTCTCCTGCTAAAGCCACATCCTCCAGCCAATCCTCTACTACTGATGTACTACTACTCCCAGCATGCCCAGGGCAGTCCAAGAAATCCCAAAGGCACTGGAGTGAGGACAGCTGCCCTGAAGGACCTTCTGGAGGCTTCATCGCCACTTGCCCCCCATGGGAAGTCCCTTTCCCACAAGCTATATCACACCCACCTTGTGTAGGAGCCACACACAAAATGAGGTGGTGGCAGGAGATGGCCACATTCCTGGGCCTTTTAGCTGTGGGTGCCAGGCTGCATTTGTTAACCCTTTCCATCCCTGCATGCAGGAAACGCATCTATCAGGGATCAGGGTGCTTTTTCTGATGTGTAAAAAGGGGGCAGCTGCTGGGGGGCTAATGCTGCCCACGGCTCATGCGCGCTGCCAGTCGCTGGGGAACAGGGTGGGCTGCAGGGCGCTTCTTCCACTCCTGCAAAGCGTTCCCTCCACACTGTGGGAAGCCCAGAATGGGTCCAATTCAGGCACACCATACATACCGCTTTCTTGGCAGTTTAATTTTGGCAATGTAACTCAGGCAATAGTTGATCAGGTCCTGGAGTAGTTCTTCACCCAGCTGGCCTTGAATGCTCTGGATACGCACACCAAAAGCAAGACAGCACTCAAACCAACCTGAAAAAGATGCCCAGAAAAGGGATCTCTCCCCACACCCCCTCCCAGAGAGGCACAGTCGCTAAGGCAGCCTTCTGCTCAGCAATCCCCAAGGATAACAATTTGGGGTCTGTAGCACAGGCACCCCTTTGCTTCTCTGCTCCAAGACGCTGGAATACAGAAGCGGGAAGTTCAGGCCCACTAGGTCCAGGGGTTCTAGAGATGGTCGCCCCCCATTGCATCCCCAAACCACCAGTCCTTTGGGGGTTTCCCAGCAACTGTGCCGTGAATCCCCTGACCCCATTCTAATGGCTGAAACGCCTCTCCTGAAGCTTAATTATGGGTGGGAAGATTGTGAAGCTCCACAGTGTCAGCCTTTTTGGTTCTGCTGCTTCTGCTCTCAGGCAGAAGCTCTCTCTCTCCAGATTGCTGTTCAGAAGGCAAATTCAGCCTTTTGGGATGAACGAAGGTCCAACACCTTCCATGGTTTGGGCAGCCAACTCCCACCCTGAAGCTCCCACAAAGTGGTGTCAACATGAACACAAGGGTGCAGGATTAGACCAAATCCCTGAGTGGCCAACTTGAAGACTCTGGCAGCCCGTAAGTGCCACACTCACACTTCACTCTGCCATTGTCCCCTCCACTGGGAAGGGCTCAGTTCAACAGGACTGTAGCCAAAATGGAGCCACGGAGACACAAGAGGGAGCAAGTTTGGGGAATCCTCTGTTTTTAAATAGTCCTTTAAAAAGTGGGGGGCGGGGGCAGGGAGTGAGCATAAGGAAACAGTTCAATAAGAACTGAGCCTAGAACGGTGCTTTGTAGGGGTGGAACGACACATCCTTAAGCAAACCTGCCTGGCTGAACACTCCGTAAGCAGGCCTGCCACAAGGAAAAAACTCTCTACAGCAGCCTGCGCCGGCTCCCACCCAATCCGTTTTCTACCACTTTGGCCAATCATCTTTTAAAGGCTCATGCTACCCCTTGCTGTGGTAAAGAGCAGCACATGAATTGGGTCTTCTATCAAGACAGCATTACTTTCTGCCCTGTATCTACAGCCGCTTAATATTTGGAGATGACCTTGGCTTCCTGTGCTCCTCATACCATTTCTAAATTTCTGCCATATTCCCCTCCATGGTCTCACCTGAAAACACCTTTGTGGCCAGCTCTGTTATCAGGCCAAAGCTGAAGCAGCTGCCTCCAATCCAGTGCCCCGCAAATGTGCTGGACTACAACTTCCATCAGCACTGGCAAGCATGGGGCACCACGTGGGGGATGCTGCTTTGAACATTCAAATGCTGCCTGACAAGGGAAATGCACACTTGTGCCACAAGAGGATGCACTGAACAGAACATTCTGTGTGCAAGATTACAGCGTTCTAAAAAACCACAGCCCAATGCTCTGAAGAGCGCATCATGGCTGACCTGCACTGCCAAGGAAAAGGCACAGGCTGCCCAAATGCAAGCCTGTTAAGAGCCCAAGCTCCTTCCACACGAGTCTTTAACAGGGATAGGAAAGACATAAAGCCTGCCTGGAAGATAAAAATATCAGAAGGGAATGTGTTATGTAGATTTGTGACAGAATCCTGGTTTAAATCGCATGTCTGAACACATCTTAAACTGTTCCCTTTTTCAGCCCAGGGGAGTGGAGAGGGAAAGGTGCACAGGAAATGACAATTGTTAAGTACACATTACAAACACACCTGTTTACCCAAGAGTTTTCCATCCTTGTATGCCACTAGACCATTTTCTGGGAAGACGTAGTCAAATTTTTCAACCACTAAGAAAGAAAAGAAAAAAGAAAAGAAGACCATTTTAAACATAGAATCAAAGAATAGTCGAGTTGGAAGGGGCCATGAAGGCCATCGGGTCCAACCCTCTGCCTTTGCAGGACACGAGTCACACCATCCCACTCAGATGGGTGTCCAGGTTCTTTTTGAATGCCTCTGGTGTGGGAGCGCCCACCACCGCTCCAGGCAGCCGGTTCCACTGCCGAATTGCTCTGACAGTGAGGAAGCTTTTCCTGATGTCCAGCCTGAATCTGGGTTGCCGCAGCTTGAATGGATTATTCCATGTCCTACACTCTGACATTAGCGAGAAGAGATCTTGACCTTCCTCTTTGTGACAGTCTTTGAGGTACTTGTAGAGGGATCTCATGACCCCCACTCAGTCTTCTCTTCTCAAGGCTGAACATGCCCAGTTCTCTCAGTCTCTTCTCATGTCTCCAAACCCCGGATCATTTTTGGTGCCCTCCTCTGTACCCTTTCCAATTTCTGGACCCAGAAATGCCTCTGGTCATTTCACCTCAGGTACCAGGTAGATGAATCCAGAAAACATTTTATATTAAATCTCATGGAAGATTTTAAGTTTCCAGAGATCAACTTCCTGTAGCCAAGCAGGACAAAGGGAACTTGGCCTCATCATGGTAGTGTGCTTTTGCTGGCAGGGTAGACATTACGAGGAAGGGAGAGCTTCCTGTATTTTTCCTTTTAGCACAAGGCACATGCAAACATTTCTAGGGACAGGGGCATGGCCAGGAGCTGCGACAGCTTTTGATTCTGTGGGTCCTCAGCTGCTCCCTGCTTACTCTCACCAGACATGCCCATTTTCCCCTCTCCCAGGCTGGCATTTTGGAATTATGTCTAAGGCAGGGATGAAACTACAGTTTACAGGCAAACTGTGGTAAATCGTAACTACAGTTTTGATACCTGTTCAAAACTCTGCCTCCATAACAGGCTTTTTGGATTTTTGTCTCCCAGGTGCTTTGTAGCTATTTGGTACCATACTTATCAAAAATTCTCCCCAAGGTTTCAGTGACTAGATTACTTAAGCTGAAAAGGACAGATTTTACCCAACTGGACACAGTCTATACAAAGCTTGGAACTGTCCCCACTGGCAGATGGCAAGCTCTTGCTGAGCATCGTTTGCGAGCATAAAATGATATTTGCAGAAAGTTACTTCCACAGAAATAAATTTGCTGGCTCAGGAGGAGAAATGAGGCGCAAAGCTGCTCTACCTGCAATGGAAAGATGCTCCAAATCAACATAACTTCCTTGTCTATAAATCACTGCTCAAAGTCCAGGGTCTCCTGATCCAATATCTTACCATCATCTCCAAGTTGCTCTTGAATCTTTTCAAAGTCTGAACCGCCCACAACTCCCACTTTCACTTTCTTCCGTAATGCCTGCAGAAAATCTGCCATCTCTGGGGTGATTTTCTAGATCCATAGAGGAAAAGGAATTATGAAAATTACCATGGAATCACAGGACAGTATAGTTGGATCGGGCCAGTAAGGCCAGCGGCTCCAATGCAGAACTCGGGAGTGAAAACACAAAGCTGGTGGCAAATATTATTTTTATTTCCATCTTATCCTCACAAAAATCCTGTGAGCTGAATCAGAGGCCAAGAACTTGGAGGTTATCTAATAAGCTTAATGGTTTGAGCTCCCCTCTATATCACATTCCTCCTAAAGAATAACCTCTTGACTGGGTTTGCATGCCATGCCATGGCAGCTTTTAACTGTTGTTTGTTGCATTGTCCAAAGGTAGTTGTGGTATTTCAGTGTGGTATGTTTGGTCTGTGGAAACCAAAACAGCATAGAAAGCATCTGATCAGCTGTCAGGTAGGTTGCAGTAAAACTGGCAAATCGAAGTAACTATGCAGAGTTGCTTCTCATGATGGGTGAATCCACCCGGTGAGTGCGAAAGTAATTACGATTGTCAGCATCATTACGGAGTTGTCAATACATGAGAACATGCAAGTCCTTTGAGGCTGGCACCAAGGAAACTGCTTTGTGTAGCTTGTCTCCACAACTGGCTTGTGAGTGTTGTTTTATCTGAGGTGACAAAATTGTCAAAGATGGTAGCACACCTGAGGACACCTAGAGAAATCCTGGCCATAGGATTGGATTGAACCTGAGGCTTTCTGAGCCCACCTCTTGAGCCACTGTCCTGCACTGGCCCAAAGCCAAGAACTGGTCCTTCTGCTGTGCGCCCCATTAGGAGTGCTGGGATCCAGGAATAGCAATATGATACTCCATGCAATATTTTCCCACCAAGCATTACTATTGTATCTAAGCCAAGTCACCTAGCTCATCAGGTGAGTGAAATACAACAGAACCAGTTCTGTTGAACTAGAAACAGTATTGTTACTATTGTATATTAGCTTTCTATCCCGATTAATATTGTTTTATTTCGCTGGATAAAGTACAAAGGCATTTTTTCCAGAAAAGCTGTGCAAAATTAGTAATACAGAACAAAGCAAAAACTGGGAGGACAAACATGATTGGGTACTTCCAGACCACAACTGCAGTTCTGCAAATTGGCAGCTAAGCTCCACTTTGGCCAATGCTTACAATGAGATGGCTCCCAATTTCACCATACTTACAGTAGACCCATTGAAAACAATGACTTAGCTGTTCCACTGATTTCACTGGGTCTCTGTGAAGTGTGATCCAATTCCGTAAATGGAGCTGCTGTTCGAATTTTCTTCTAATTTGACCTCTTCTATGATACATCCCACTGCAATATTATTGACAGAGCAATATTAGTAAAAATAACAATCATAATTGTATCAGTGATGTTAAATACATTATTAGTAGTAGTAACAGTGGCATAATTAGAAGCACTGTGCTCCTGCCCTCCCCCTTAAAAGCGAGGGGGGTCAAAAGCGCTCTGCACATGTTCAGGAGCACGCGCGGAGAGGATCTCCAAGATTCCCACCTGCCGAGCCGAAGTCAGGGTGCCGTCCACGTCGAAGAGGCAGAGTGTCTGTTCACCATCGCCCTCCATGGCCGCTCCAGGTGCTTCCCCGGCAAGCAATGAGGTGGCCGGGCGAAAGTAGCTCCGCTTCCTCCTCAGCCAGCAAAGAGTGGACTACAACTCCCGGCGTGCTGCAGAGGCGGGTGTCCTCTGCGCATGCGCAAGCCGTAACGTCATTGCAAGAGTTCGGGGAGAGACGAGAGGAGGCGGGGAGGGCATAGAAGCCGAGAGTGACGCTTCGCTTCCGGGTCAGGCTGATGTTTGCGTGGCGGAAGCTTATGGGTCGCTCTCCGCAGCGACTCGTCCTCCGGGGTGGCAGCTTCCGGCTCGGACGAGGCGAGGGCGGGCAAGTGAGCGTGTAGGCGACAGGCCAAAAGCGTCTCTGCGGAGCATCCCGCAGAAAAGTAGCGGAGAGACTGGATTTTTTTTCCAGAAGGAGAACCCCAGGAGCGTGACCGCACACTTCAGGGTCGCCTTCCCCAGCCTGGTCTCCGGGTGTTTGAACTGCAAGTCCTATCATGGGAACTGCAGTCCAACACGTCTGGAAGGCACCCAGTTGGGGCAACCCGAACGGAGGTTGCAACAACCCTGCAAGGAACCCCCTTTAATGCTGCAAATAGTGGCTGGTTTGGATTTTCAGCCCCACCTTCCCCGCACGGCAGAGGCCGCGAGCTACAAGTGTCCCTGCGGAGCCGCTCCCCTTCCCGCGCGCAGCAGCCAGTGGCAAGCGGAAGGCTTGGGCGCCAATGACTTGCACGCAAAGCAGGACGCCTGCCTGCTAGCACAGGAAAAGGCCGGTGCCGGAGGCAGCCTTTTCTCTGGGTAGGCAGGCTCCGTTTCTACCCCGGGGGTGGAGGGCGGGGGGACAAGGCCAGGATCGCTCTAAAGAAACTGGGAAATTCCGTATGTCTGGATAGCTTGTAGTTGGGCGATCCGTTTACCTGGATCAAACAAAATGCCCCAGAAGTGTGTAAGTTTTCGAGTACTCCGGAATCCTTCATTGGACGGTTAAAAAAGCGGCACGGCTGCTGGGAGAGGACCAGAAAGCACAGCGGCTGGGCCGGAGGGGCGGCCTACTGCAGCGTGTGCCCCCCGCCTAAGCTTCCTCCTGCCTTGCCCCACCTAGCCTGATGAAGAGTCCTGGAGAACCCAAAGACTTGCACCCTCTGGTGGCTTTGCTAGCAAACGGATTGCCCAGTGGTGCGCCTCCTTTTCCCGTCTCGGACTCTTCGTTTTCCCTCCTCCCCAAAGTACAGCTGAGCAGCCGCTCTAATGCTGCAAGCTACGCCCATTCACCCGAAGTAAAAGCCACGAAGTCAGTGGGGTGGAGCTTCTGGAGAAATCCTCGGCGCGAGGGAGGGGGAGCCTGGCACTACAGTTCCCAGCATGCCACGCACATACAGCACTACGATTCCCGTCAGGCAGTGCGCCGCAAGCCGGAAGAGAAGAAGGGTCTCTGACCGGGGTCGCATGTGCTCGGGCCGCATGGTAAGGGCCGCCTGGCTTCCGCCCCCGCCCGCCGCGCTCTGCTTCGAGACATCGCCAGCTGCGTGGGACTGCAAGCCCCATGTTCCCCCGCCAGCATGGCTGCTGAGGCGGCCCCCAACGCAGCGGGTGGGCGTGTGGCAGTGCCGCCCTCACCAGCCCCAGCCTCTGACTGGCGCAGCTTGACGGGCGCGGCAGTCCGGCGCGTCCTGTGCGCGCCCGGCTGCGGATCGCGAAGGGACTTGGCCAGCCGGGGAGACGAGCTGGTGGGCGGCCGCGGGAGCCCCGCGCCTGAACCAAGCATGGGCTGCTGGCGGAGCAGCTCCCGCAGCGGAAGCCACACAGGAGCGCAGGGCAGGGGTGGGAGAGGGGCAGGGCTCCGGCTTGTGCAACAATTCCAGCCTCCCCCGCCATGGGCTACACGGGGGTGGGGAGAGTTGGTGCCCTCCGACAAGATCCGGAGGGCTGGTGAGGAAGAGGCGGGGCCAGGTGTGTGCTGAAGTGCCTGCGGGGGCGCACTCGGACTCCCCGCCCCAGGGCCTGAGGTTTGCAGGAGCCTGGAGCCAGACGCTGCCTCGCAACCTGGACCTGGCCACGCTAGGATGCAAGTCGAGCCCGGCTGGGTCAGGCCAAGAATTGTGTTTCCGCAGTGGGCCCGGGCTGCCACAGGAGACCTGCAAGGAGTGCAGTGGCGTCCATGCACCCACGGTCCCCAGCAAGCTCTGGTGCACATGCCTCTGATATGGGAGGCAGCATGGAACTGTCAGGACCAGTTGCCATCGAGCCCCTTCTCCTCCATGGGTTTGTGTAACCCCCATTTCCTTTATGCACTCCCATGAGGGGAAGTCTCGGTGCTTGCTAGTGTCTCACCAAACGCACATTCTTTGCAGGCCAGGATCCTTGCTGCTTGCACTGCCCCGCACTTGGCCCCACTGCGTGGAAGATGCCTGCAACCGTGGAGGAAAGGAGTCCTCACCTCCCACCATTCCCTTGGCATCTTCATGGCACTGCAGCCCTGGAGCCAGCAGGGCCGTGGTCTTTGGGGGACACAGCCCAGGCTGCTGGGTGCTTTAGCTTCTCGGGGTGCCCTGGAGCAGAAGTCCAGCACTGAAGGTGTGGAGCAGTTCCAGCTAATTTACAGGTTCCCGGCCATCAAATACTGCAGGGCTGTTTCAAGGCTAAAGCTGCTGCAGACGGCCATCACCATCTTGGCTCTGCCTCCGGTCTGGTTTCTTTACTGGCAAAACCACATCAGCCTGGCCCAGTGCCGGTACAGCACTGGCATCGCTGGCTTCGCTGCTGTCATGCTGTACGGCATGAGCTTCTACTTCCGGCGAATCATTGGCATGATGTACCTGAATGAAGATGGCACCACTTTGCGGGTGGCACACCTGACATTCTGGGGGAGGAGGAAGGACATATACTGCCCTGTTGAAACAGTGATGCCCTTGGGAGATATGACCCAGCAGAATGACGTACTGCTGCAGTTCAGGCAGTATGACCAGGAAAACTTTTTATATTTTTCTCTCCGCTTTGGGCAAATAGTGGACAAGGAAGGGTTTGCAAAAGTGTTTGGAGAAGTATCTTAAGGCTTAGGAGCCACAGGTTCTCAAGCTGTTTTCACTGAGTCAGGAATATTTCAGTCTTCCCAATGCAGCTTGTGCATTTGGGACTGCGTGATTTGAGTAGATTTGAGCAGTCCTGGACCTTGGCATGCTGTGCTTGGTAGACCAAACCTGGTTGGGAAAGTGAATTGCAAAAGGTGCCGGGAAAGGGTGAACTTCCAAAAGCAGCCAAAGAAAATTGTGTTCTCTGCAAGGCGTTTCAATTTCTTGTGAAATACATTGTGAGAGCTTGTGGTTTCCAACAAAGGTAGCAGTCATTTCTGGACTCCCAAATCAGGAATTTCTTTACTGTTTGCACTCTCAGAAAATAAAAGGTCCTCCTCCATACTCAGGAGAGAGGGTGAGAATGCTGTTACCGCCACTGAAAGAATATGACGGAACTGAAACATGCTGAGGCTTTGTGTGGTTCTGTGAAGAAGCGGCTTCACTGGGCATTTTCCAAGCTGTGCTCCTCTTTTATCTGAAGGGAACCATTATGAGCAGCACAGTGGGGAAAAGGGCTCTGAGAAATAGTAATAAGGGTGAAAAAGGAAGTGGGGATTTTTACATTTGTGGGATGCACAGTAATTCTTTTGGTATTAATTCCAGGTTTTGTGTTGTTAACTCAGGAGCACAGATCCTCAGGCTTGGGAGCCAGATGAAGTCTCTCTGTGAAGTGAGTTTAGACATTGCAGCAACACAGCCTGAAGGGTTGCGTGTGGGTCGTCCTTGAACATGGGTTATCCTGTCTGCACCAGCTCTGGCAACTGTTTTGTTGGTGGCAAACAACCAAACCCATTCATGACCCAACAGCAAACTATGGGTTCTCTTTGTAGTCATGGTTAAGAAACTAGGGTTTATTATCATGGCTGGGTTCAGACAACCCATGTTTCAGCCACAGATCAGTGTTGACTCACTCTCACCCTTGGGTTGTCATGTCTGAACCCAGTCACTCAGGCTCTGCAGAGCTTTCCAGTAGGCCATGCCCCTTCTGCTTCTGCTACCTTTCCCAGCCATCAATTGCTTGTAGTGTCCCAGCTTTTGTGCACCCCTTTCCCCTCCTAGCAGAGGTTGAAGTACCTGTTCTAAAATTTAGGTACTGTCAGGAAGAGCTTGATGCTACAGTATGTGGGCACTGTGGGTAATTTTGGCCATACCTTGCATCCCTCAAAAGTGTTTTCGAAACAAGAACAGCTCTGCCAAGTGAAGAAGTTCAATTATAAATATTTTATTTTAAGAATACTGATTAACACAGGAAACTTATGGATCTTTATGGCAAGGCTACCAATTACATCAAGGAATACAGTTAGGTACTTGGCTTACAGATGGATTTGGCATAGTCAACAGAAAGGATGAAAACAAAGTTATTTTTGAGGATGTCAGTTTACACTTTAGGTGACTACCATAGCATGGTCTGACCACCATGAGGTTGTGCATACAAGTTCACAGTTAAAAGTGCTCCATTAAAATTATTTTAAAGGAGAGAGGAAAAAAGACGCACAGAGAAGTGTTTTTTAAGCAGTACGAGAAGAATATGGCAAATGTTTAGGTTATCAGACTTCAGAATTTGGTAAAAATACAAGGTTTGCTTGAGGTGGTCATAGGATCAACTGCACTGATATGATGAATGAACCCGATCCCACCCCTCTGACAGTATCTGACCTGCAAAGGGGATGGCCGGGAGGTGGGCGAGCAGGCGCCCACCGCGAAATGCTGGGCAAATGTGAAGGAACCCACCATCCCTTGCAAGCAGGCTGTGCGATTGCCCAGCAGCCCCATCCTGCGGGTGGAATGAGTGGTGGGATCAGCCACCCACAGCATCTCCCTGCCCCCAGGGGCAGGAGACAGTTGGGCAAAACTGCACTGAGCACGAAGCAAAATGAGATGCAAAGAAGGCGTGTGGCGCTGACCCTGCGAAGCACTTGCTTCCACAGGCTGAAGGACTGCAGTTCTGCAGTGAGTGCTCCGCCAAATGACAACAGGCCCGCCTTTGCTGGAGGGAATGGCTTCTGAGAGGGTTCCGGGCTGCTGGTGGGGGATCCCTGCAGCCGAGTGCGGGGGCTGGACCCGCTTTGCCATCGCAGTTAACTTCCCGATGGGGAGAGGGGAGCATCTGGCCACCGCTGCAGGGGTCCACAGCACAAGGGGCCAGAGGGTCCCACCAGTTCTGAGACATCCCTACCCGGCTTGAGCACCCATGTCCAGGATTGCTCTGAAGCTCTGCATGCTGGGCCAGCTCTGGCTGGGTGCTGCGGGAGGCCAGGGCTATTTTGAGCCAACAGTGGCAATGTCACTTGTCTTTAACCATCTGATTTTAGATTTCATTACTTCCATCTCTGTGGTTCTGGCATGCGATGCAAATGAGAGTTGACTTTCTTGCCACACTAATTGTTGAACCCACACCACTTATTTTGAGGTAGTAGGAAGGAGGAAAGGGTGGAGCTGCAGCAGCCGCTGCTGAATCGGGCTCCTTTGCCCCCTATTGTCAATGCTGTGGTTGGCACGCATTCATTTATTTCATGCATGCAAAGAGCTTTCTTGGCATAATTCTGCATTTCCCCCTCTTTGACACTGAATGTTTTTCATGGCAACTTGCAGCAAGGAAATGGATGTCCCGCACCATCAGCCCCTGCGCATTCAGATCACACCTCTGCTTTTGAGATCTTAGCAAGGGTCTGCCTACATGCAGACCACAAGGACTGGAAACTTGTTTTAAAATGCCAATTGGGATTGTATGGAAGCTGCTGCCACAGTCTGGGCTCCAGAGGCACTGTGGCCATACAGTGCCCTGATGGTAGTTCAGCAGCTTGGGTGGTACCTGGCACATCGCAGGCCAAATTGGACCTCTCTAAAGAGCTTGATGTCTGATACCTGGAGCTTTGGATGCTACAAGGGGAGGGCTTATCTCCTTACAGCTAAGGCGGGTTCTGGAGCTGCTTCCTCCGTGAGCCTGTACCTTTTATAAAATTAAGGGTTGGCAACTTGAGTGGCTTGCATGAAACCCAGGCTTCTGCAGTTCGCTGCCGTAGCCTGCTACTAGGAAGTCTCTCAGACACTGACAGGAGAAATATCAGCCATTCGCATGCCCCTCTGTGTGAGGGGGCATTTCATATACTTCTACCCCCAGCAATTCCAGGCCATACAGACTGGACATGAAGGTGAGGTGGGGGGCACTGGGTGTGTGTGTGGGGCTGGCTTTGTTTCCCCATCCTACTTTTTAGCCTGCAAGGAGGGGGCAGACGTAAAAGGCACATTATCCAGGGAAACAATGCTGTGTTTGGTTCAGCAATTGGTGTAGTATTTAAAAGTGGTGGTGGACTAGTGAGGTCTATGGGGCACGGGGGAGTTCTCTTAAAAGGCTTTTCTCTTCACAGTAGCTACAAAAGACCGTACTTTCTGCTTAGCAGACAACTTTGTCATCAAAAATCTTCAAAACCCACACTCACAAACTCGGCTGCTGCATCCTCCGTCTGGACACCCGGAAAGGGCAGAATTAAGACCACGGAGGGAATTCCACTTCAGCACAAAGGGGGTTGAGCCAGGCAGCCGTATTGCCCGCAGCTGTGCGGAACCCTGCCCTGCTCCCCGCTCGCAGGATCTGGCAGCCTTCCTCAACCTGGCTCCATCCAGGTGCGCGGCATTCAAGCTCCCCTCATTCCAAGAGGAGAGAAGCAGTCCAGGTCGCCCGCAGAGCACCAGGATGGAGAAGGCTGCACGACTGGCTGGAGGCTTAACTGGCTGTGCAGGCCTACGCTGGTCCTCCGAGGTGAGGCAGTGCTTGGAGAAGCGTATTCTGGTCCTGCAGCACCGAGGTGGGTCCCCGCCAGGACTACTCACCGTGCCTCGAACAGTGCGCAAAACAGCTGCCTGGAGGAAGATTCCGAGAGACGATTCCGTTGGCAAACGTTACTCTGGGCAATGCAAGCAGGGACTCCCAGCTGGGGCCGGGCCTGTGCGGTGGTACAGGAGAGATGCAGGTCGCGGGCTGAACTGAGGGGCCAGAGCTTGGGGGTAAAGCTTGTGCTTGGCCTCTCCAGCAAAATGGGCTGCAGGTGAAGAGCTCCCAGAGGATCGCTCCGGACTCGGAGGAAGGGCATCAGAATGTCCAGTGATGCCTCACTGGTGTGGGACTCCAACCACGACTATGCCTATGAATAGGATAATGGCAGTGGCTGAGCAAGAAAAAAATTCTGGGGCGTGTGGCAGGAGAGCTTGGCAGAAATGCCAGCTTGATTTGATGCGAGACAGGAAATTCCATGCTGAGTAGGAAAAGGACTGAACGTAAAACTGCCGAGACCAATTTCCTTACACAAATTGTGATGTAACCACACTTGGAATAGGTGCTTCTCTGGTCACCACAGCTCAACAAGGACATTGTAGTGCTGGAGAAAAGGTGTCGAAAAGTGCAGACACGGGGGCTGGGGCAAGGAAAGAAACTCTCAGATGAGAACTCCAAGGAGTCACCCCAGGAAGCTGACGGGCGGGAAGTTCAGGACAGATAAAATGAAGGACTCTTTCACAGTTTGGTGTTATGTGCTTTCCAGCCACCTGATCTACGATGATCTTGCAGGTGAGAGCCCTCCTGCCCACAACAGCCCTGCTCAGCATTTCCAAGTCTAAGGTGGTCACTTCCTTCTTCAGCCGTCAGCTTACTCTAGTATGATGGTCTTCTACAGAATCCACTCCCACAGGATGGCCACCCATTTGGGGCTTAGACAAATTCATGAAAAAGACAGCCAATCAACAGCTCCTGGTTTAGATGCATAAACATTGCTCCCAGTATCCAAGGCAATATGTCTCTGCATACCAGTTGCTGGAGGACGTGGAATCCTGGATCACAGAACCATAGAAGAGTGGAGTTGGAGGGGCCCAAGAAGGCGATCAGGCCCGGCCCCTGCTCCAAGTTAAAGCTTCCCCCTGCGAGGGCTGCCCAGCTGCATTGCAGACGCCTGTGGTGGGGCCGCAGGCCACGAGCTCCATTATCCTGTTGCTCTGGCAGTCAGGAAACGCGGGCAGGGAGGTGCTGTTGAACTTGCGCCCTGCCTGGGGGTTTCTGCTCAGTTGCTGTGGGAGCTGCAAGCGGCGCCAGGTAGGCCCTTAGTCTGGTCCAGCATGGCTTGTCTTAATTCCTAGGCGGAAGCTTGGCTGGGAATGGCGTCTGCCTGGCTGAGATGCTGGAGGGGAAGGTGCTAAGCCCCCAGCCTTTTCTGAGAACTGCAGCCCCTGTTGTGGGATTTTCAAAACCTGCTACCATGGCTTAGCAAACTGGAAAATTGAGGAAGTTGATGCTGCTGAGGCCTGGGCGTGAAAATGCAGCAGGAGAATCCAGGAAGGTGAAGGATGCAGTAGTCAAAATTAGGACACTTGGCTGTAGTCCATCGCCTCTTGTGGGGGTGGAAGTTTTGGAGCACACACAGATGCACGTCAGTGGCTGCTCCCTCCTTTGAAGTGTTCCTCAGTGTGGAGACAGAGCTCTGGACAAGTGGCAGTATGCGCGTGTTTTCCAAGGTATCGTCACGACCTTCAAGGACTACAGAGGCAACGTGAAAAGTGCACCTGCACCCCAAGTTTAGCATGTACCGGGACTGCTAAGATAGGCAGTCCTGGCCCCACCCCATGGCTCTGCTGCTAGGAACTCGGAACGTTTGCCAGGAATTCAGAAAGCACCGGGGGTGTCCAGAGTTGCAGCCTGAAGCAGCTTGAATTGGTGGTTAGCATGGAAAAACAAAACATATATTTTACAAAACAACACTTTATGAATTCAGTATTTCCTATTAGTGAAAATATATGATTTTTAAATAAACTATTCTCAGATTTTAATAGGATTTGGGCTCTCTTAGTGCAAAGTAAGACTTGGCTACTTGAAGTCTGCTAAGATGTCGCTGAAGATGTTTAGGAAGAGGTGCGCATGATGATCCCGGAAGACCAAAGTGGGCCGAAAACGGATTGATCTGTCTCCACTGCCTCCCAACACCACACCTGAAAGCAGGGGAGAAATCCTGTTAGGGGAACAAAGTAAACAAGCAGAGGAGCATCCACATTGCACAAAAGCATCCCCTCAAAGCAACCTTGGGTGGTGTTTGCTGGCAGCATTCTGGTCAGAACAGGGCTGCTGGGGAGTGAGACAGAGATGGACAAGCTTGGCAAACTGGTTTGCAGAAGTCTGTTTCAAAAGGGGAAACTGAGGGAGACAAGCCCCCGCCAGGTAGGGCCATGCATGCGCAGTCATCGTAGAACAGGTCAGCTGGAACAGAAAAATGGCACTTGGGCATGGAATTCCCTGTTGGAGCAAATGTTTGGCTGGCGCCACGGGCAGCAGCCTGCCCTTGAAGACCACGACCGGCCCCCTGTAAGTGTCCACATGCTGAGTGAACATGATGCAGACCTGGCAGTATGCTTAGAAAGGCAGAACTCCACTCGTCACCACGTCCTAGGAGCTGCAGCATGTTTGGGTCAGCTGGAGCTTGTGAGAACTCTGTTCAGACCCTGGTTTCGCTGATGAGGCTTGTTTTACCAGCGGAACAGCAGGAGGTTCAGGTGCAGCGACAGTGAGTTTTAAAGGTGTCCAGAAAAGTTTTTCTCTCAGTGTGTTCAAACAGGTTTTGACCAGCATTCTGGGGTTATGTCTTCCTGTCACTCCATATTGTTTGCAAAATAGTTGGGATCCCAGGTGTACGAGGGGATTCTTGCTTGGGGACTGTGCCTTGTAACCTTGGCCACCTACCCAAATTCCTATAGTGGACACACAGGCTTGCATGGGTGGTCGTACTGGTGTGCATATAGGGGGAAATTTAAACAAACACTAAGAGCAAAAGCCTAAATGTTGAGAAATATATTGTAATAAGTTACTGGACCTGCATTCTTTTCAAAATAAAACTCTGTAGTGAAGTGCTTAAGAATTGCAACCAGCTTCTGAGTATTACTTTAAAGAAAAATAGAAACTTGTGGATACTGTACACAGTCGTTCCAACAGTGGTTTAGAACTGGAACTCAATAAACAATGTTATTTTTTTTCCTTAAAAACAGTACATGGTATTTCACATTCCAGTGTTTTAACAGGATTAGATGAAGGACATAACTCACTGGTATGGCACAAGCCTTGCATGCAGGTCTGGGACCTTTTGATGCTCAGGAAGGTGGAAAGGTGCAGTCTACCCTCTTCTGCTGACACTTTTGACAGCTGTCAAAAGTAGATCTTTCCCCTCCCATGCAGGGATTTAGGCTAGGCAAAATAAGGTAGTTTGAGGTACATTTACTTCCTTGCCTGAACTACCCAGCCTTCCTCTGTGCCTAGATCTCTACTTTAAAAAAAAGCAAAAAACACAAACAGTGCTGACAGCTGTCAAATGTAAGCCTCAGTGGAAAGGGATGGGGTGCAGGTTCTTTCCTCTCAAGCACCTACAGTCTTGGGAATGGATGAAAGTGGGAAAGGGGCATTGGGACCTGTGAGAGGGAGAGTGAAACCCCTGAGGATCTGGCTGGGAAGCGGGGTGAAGGCGTCTACCCCCTTTCACAGGCAAGGTTCACTCATGGCCTTGCCTTCACTGGACAGCTTGCCTTTGGACAGCTAACAGGGGAAAGCAAAGTAAGGAACGATTCCCATCCGAAGCCCCTCTAGGTCAGTGTCTACCATTGTCGGCAGATTCTCCCCTCTCTGCGGGATTGCAAAGATGAGGCTTCCCTCTTTTGGATCCACAAAAATGTGCACTTCTGCTCTTGCATAAGTCTGACTAAAACAACAATCATAAACAGCTCTTTGGGTTGCAAAAAGTAGTGGCAAACCAGTGATGGCATCATCACTGGAGCACTTTAAAGGGGCTGCCACTGGCAGTGTCCGGGTGGAGAGAACCAAAAGCTGCAACAGGACTTTTGCTGCTTCTGCTTTGCTCCTTGCTTCCTTTTACCAACAGTGGGGTTGGTCTTCCAGGTTTGGGTGACACAAAATGCCTTCATGGGGAAAACAGCCCACAGGTTCTTGAGGTGGCTTGCTTGAAAGCAACTGGCGGACCAGCAGAAACAGCCTTTAGCACAATGAGTTTGTGTTGAGAGTGCTAGCCAGCCACTCGTTTTTTCTGTGCTCCAAAAGCAAGCCAGTTAGTTTCTTGGCTACTGTCCTCAATGGGCTGTTGTTTGTCCCTCCCCCGCATACCCTCGATGCAGTTTGGAGATGGGTACCAGCGCTCTTGCCCCCACATCAGTAGTAAGATCTGCAATTAAGTAGTTGCTTAATTTCTATAGTGCATACAGCTTCTACCCATGTAAAATGGGTGTTTCTCCTTCATCTAGAACCCTTAAAATCCACAGCGAAGGGATGTGGGGAATGGGTCACGGCTAAAGCCCACACACACTCACCTTTGTTTCTGGCTATTGCAATCAGCTTATTCCTCATAGCGTCATTTGGTGTGTCGAATGAGCAGAATGTCCCCCGGCCTCGCGCCCGGCTGACCAGGTGTGGGTAGCGGTTCTAGAAAAAGAAGGAGTCGAGCCAGAGCCGTGGTGAGCCTTCTCACAGCCTCTCCCGCCACGTGCAAGAAGGCAAGGCGTACTGACCAGACTGCGGGGCTAAAAAGTGGTAGCAGAACAACGCTTTGCACTGGCTTTGTTTTTAGACAGGGCAAGCATGTGCTTCTCTGCTTTACGCTCGCCTTGTTCTTTGCCTTACACCATGCTGGGATGCTAGCGCAAACTGAGAATCTGCCGCTGTGTTGCGAGGGAAACCAAGGCCTGGGCTGCACTGTGGGAACGCAGGAGACAACTTTGCAGGCGCTGCACAGCGGGACTGGAGTCGCTGCTGCTGCAGGTGAGGACGGAAGAGAGAACTGTGGCAAAGCACGCATGGCACGGAACGGGGGGGCCTCCGTTTGCACCCTGCTGACGGGGGAGCTGGTGCCCGCATTGCACAACCCAGTGGACACAGGCAGGAGAGCCTCCTTTGCGGCAGGCAGAACAACGCAAGTTTCCTAGTTTCCAAGGAACGAGAGCAATGCGAGCAAAGCTTTCAGCATCACGTCTCCTCCACTGTGTGAGGCGGAAGTGCCATGTCGCAGCATCCGGCCATGGGGGAGGACCTGGGGGTCACAAGTGGCAGTGGAAGGACCTGCGCCAGTGCCGCCCTAGGAAGGCTGCTGTGGGGCACATGGCCATGGACGAGTGAGACCCCCGAAGACCGAGCAGGTGGCAGATGCAAGCTTGGTGAGCCAGAACACGAACAGCCCTGAGCCCACCGCTGATATGAAAATGGTTTTTATTTTTTTCCAGTGGGATGTGTACTAGGCCTGAGCAGTAAAATCAGGGCCTGGGTCTTTGGCCTCGCTTGGCATATGTAGAAATCGTGCCCCGGAGTTCCCTCCTGCTCAGCTTACTTGGTGTCATTTTGCACAGGCCCCAGGAGGGGTGGCCAAAGGAGCAGAGACATCGCTGTGCCAGGACCGGGTCCCCACCTTATCAGACAGGTTAATGAGCTCCTGCTCGGCGCCATGATTAGCTCAACGAGCTTGTGCCTTGTACTAGGCTCAGTTAATTTGCTTGTGCTGTGCAAATCCTGACACCCTGACAGAAAGTCTCGGGTGTTGTGACTGGGGTGGGCTAATGGGAATGTGAAACTTCATGTTCAAACGGAACAGAGATGGGAAGCTGCATTGGACGTGCTTTTGGGCTGCAGGCGAGGCAAACAGGTGGCGCTGGGATAGGTCAGCGACCATCCAAGGTAGTCTTGGTTTTCCCCATCCTTGGAGTGCCTTACAAGAAACACCTGAGAACAAATCTCTCCATGCATCTGTACCTGCAAATCCAGCAGCCCCGTCAGCAGAACCTTCCCAGCGTGAGCAGCGTTGCCCAAGAGGTCCTCTCGTTTTATCACGTTAATGACTTCTGCAAGCAGGAGGTTCTTGGAGGGGTCCCCAAGCCACGTGTTGAAAATCCGGTATGGCTGCAGGGTGGACGGAAAGAAGGGGAGGAAGAAAGGGAGGCAGGGAGGAAAGCGTGAAAATGGTAGCTGCTGAACCAACACACTGCTGCACGTTTCATTGACGGGACAAGTTACCCTGGCACAGATTCTTGTTTGGACAAGTGTATAAAGTCCCAAGTGGCTTTGGACCTGGCTAACCTGAAGGACCATCTGCTCTCATATATACCCACCCACCCCTGAAGATCTGGGCAGGAGGTCCTTTAAGAGATTCCTTAAGGAGATGAAGGGGATGGTAAATAGAAGAACGGCCTTCTCAGTGGCTGCCCCTTCACTATGAAACAGGCCAACAGGCCTCTGAAGGAATTTGCCTGGTGCCAACCTTGTTTTTATTTCAGCCTTTCCTCTGCGTATTTTCAAGGACAGTCTTAAATATGTTATTACTTACTGATATAACTATATATAGATATATAATCTTTTAACTGTGATTTTAATTGGTTTTATTGTTGTTTTTAGTATTTTACTGTAAGCCACCAAGACAATCCATCTGGATTAATGGGCAGCATACAAACAAACAAACAAAATAAAGCCCATAGTCTCACTACGTTGAACTCCATGTACAGTCTGACCGTGGAATCCATGCAAACTTGAGTATAACGAGGGAGTTTTAAGAGTTAATCTTTTCAACTTGTTCTCTGAGTGCCGGATACAAAATCCCCCCCTCCCCCCCGGCAGAACTTACAGCATTCGCCCGGAATTCCTCCTTGTGGAAGAATCCTCCCGTCATCATCTTCTTACTGAAGGTCAGAACGTCAGCTGGGTCATCCAGTCCCCAGTGTTCGTGGGCCCAAAACTTCCCTGTGCACCCACCTCCTGTCTGCACCTCGTCCACCAAGAAGCCGCACCCATGCTGTTGGGGGAGAGCAGAGCGTAAGACCACCTCGAGAAGCGAACCCGGAGAAAAACGCCCGGGCCCCTTTCTCTGCAGCGGATGCAAGAGCAGAGAGGAGCCGAAGAGAAGGGCGTGCAGGATGCGCTTCCCTGCTTGAGCCTCACCACTTGGTTCACTGTGCAGCTCTGGGCCTTGCACATATTCAGGCCAGGCCAGGCCATACAATGGGCAGAAACAGGCTGCAAAGCACAGGGCTGCAGCCTGGACAGAAGAAGTAGCAATGGCCAGAAACCAGCCAAGAAGATTTTCATCTCCCCGGACACTCTGCTGCTGAGCTGAAGCATGCTGCTCTCCTACAGAGTAACTTCAGCAGGAGACTCTGTTGTGAAACTGCTGAATAAGGAGTTTGGTTTTCTCTATTGAGGCTTAAATGCAGAGCAGGGTTCCCTGGTTTAATAGCAGGTGTTAATTAACTTAACAATGCTATGGCAACTGTTTATCACCGACATATGCTGTTATGAATAGTCAAGTTGCTGACCTTGTGTGCATTTAATGTTTCTACACAGAATTTGCCTCAGAGAGCCAGTCCCCTTCATGCCCCTGCCAGAAGCATGGGGGGCCTGGGAAGGAAGTGGAGGCCTGGGCAGGATGGGATGGAGCCTACGGGAAACATCTGGAAAGTTTGAGGGAAACCCAGGCAGCTGAAAGGCAGTCCCCGCAGGCCTTGGTGGAGGTGGGACGAAGGGAGCGCGAGCTCAGATGAAGCCACAAGGCTCATCCACAGATTTCACACCTTCCTCTTTCATTTGGAAATGTTTTTCTTTGTCAGCGTATCATAACTAAAATGAAATGAGGAAATAACTGTTGTACCAGGTCTTCTGTTTGAGCTGTTCCTAAAAGTGTGCCCTAAGAGGTCTTTCAGCTCAGGGCAGTTTCATTTGCTCCTCCTTCTCAAGTCCTACAGAAGAGAAACCCAGACGAAACCAACACTGCCACAACTCTGTGTAACAAGATCACATGAACACACAGTGTAGGACCCAATTCTTAAAGTACAGAAGATCGAAAAACAATCCCCCAAAGCCTAAAATTAAGGATCCTGCAGATAGCCAAGGCATTATGCCCCGCTTCTTGGGCAGAAGAGCACACGACAGCAGCCCGTTCGGGAAATTTATCCAGAAAAAGAAGACATGCTCTGTTTGCAATGCCAGTCCAAGTAATGCCCAGAGTGTGGCCTGGAGCAGGGGTCCTCAGACTTCTTCATCAGGGGGCCAGCTGAAAGGTGCCGGTGCTGGGTGCGGGCTGGGAAGGTGGTGCTGGCGGGGCGCACAGGCGAGGAGCAGGCGGGGGTGGCGAGTCCAAAACAATCTCCTTGCGAGGCAGGCAGCGGGTGCATGTGGCACATGCATGGCGCATTGAAAATCTCTGAGGCGGGCTGGATCCAGCCCCCAGGCCGTAGTTTGAGGACCCGTGGTCTGGAGGCATCCGCCCTGTGGAGCTAAGCCGGTCTGGGGCTGGCCTGAGCTTGGAGGGCAGACCCCTGGCAGTGGCATGGAGCCACCTGGAGCTCCACCATGGGAGAAAGGCGGGGTAGAAATATCAATAAAAATAACGCCTATGCTTGCATGCCATGATTGTGGCTGCCTGAGGATCTAGCAGCAGCTGGTCTTGGGGGCTGAGCCAGGTGTTTGTCTGGGGCACCAGCTGCATTCCCACGTCTCAGAAAAATCAGACAGGCCTTTTCCCCAGTGGCCTGTCGGTATTGCAGGAGTAGCCGTCTGATCTCATGGACAATGAGACGCCCAGCTGGGCTGCAGTTCAGGGCTCCACAAAAGGCTGTAACAAGCAGCCAGGCAGCAGTGGGTCATCGGGGGACCGGGCAGCAGAGGCCTGCCCCACTGATTCCTACAGCCATAGCGGTGATATGTTGCAAGGTGGTTTGGAACAGAAAGCAGAGTGCCTTTAAAAATGTCAGAAATGCAGTAGTGGTGGAGGAACACAGGATGGCCACCGGAGGGGGAAGAGAAGCACTGGCTGCACCAGTGCCCCACATGGTCCTCTAAAGGGAGCTGGCCTAGGATTGTTAAGTTCAGGAGGCAAAATTCACTGGGAAGGAGGGTGAAATTCCCCATTTTAAGACTGGCTTTACCAACCTTTTTGGCAATGTTTCTCAGCTTTCTGAAAAAGTCATCTGAGGCATGGTTGTCTCCCCCTTCAGACTGAATCGGCTCAATGACGATCCCTGCCACAATTTTCTTCTTTTTCCTGTATTTCACAATTAAATCTTCTACCTGTATATTGGAGAAACATAATAAAATTCAAGCCATTTATATTTTCTCCCTGCTACAGTTCAAGAGGGCAACCATTTACTTTTTAAAGGAAAATTCAACTGACAAATTTGGGATTTTGGTACCAGATGAACCCTGTATTGAGCATGACTAGGTGCTTTTGTGTTACATGGAATGATGTTCAGTTTTATTCTGTGCAAGAAGCAGCACTAAAGCACCTTGCTAAAGCTAAGTGACGCTGGCTGAGACCTGGAAGAGAGAACTTGGCCTTCCGTTCCACCCAAAGGAAAATAGCAACTTTTCCCATTGGCAGTTGCAAATATAGATTCTAAAAAAGTATTCATTGCATTTCTATACAGGTCAGTAGGCAAAGGTCTCTGGGCAGTTCACACTATATTTAGCTGTTGTGAAGTCAGCTGAAGTTACTTCTCGACTGTGGTTCTGTTTGGGTTTGTTGTTGTTAGTTGCGAAGTCGTGTCCGACCCATCGCGACCCCATGGACAACATTTCTCCATGCCTTCCTGTCCTCCACCATCCCCCGGAGGCCACTTAAGCTCACACCAACTGCTTCAGTGACTCCATCCAGCCACCTGCTCCTCTGCCATCCCCTTCTTCTTTTGCCATCTATTGTTCCCAACATTAGGTTCTTCTCCAGGGGGTCCTTCCTTCTCATTAGGTGGCCAAAGTATTTGAATTTCATCTTCAGGATCTGGCCTTCTAAAGAGCAGTCAGGGTTGATCTCCTCTAGGACTGACCGGTTTGATCACCTTGAGGTCCAAGGGACTCGCAGGAGTCTCCTCCAGCACCACAATTCAAAGGCCTCAATCCTTTGGCGCTCAGCCTTCCTTATGGTCCAGCTTTCACAGCCATACATTGCAACTGGGAAAACCATAGCCTTGACTATACGCACTTTTTTGGCAGGGTGATGTCTCTGCTTTTTAGTATGCTGTCTAGATTTGCCATAGCTTTCCTCCCCAGGAGCAAGCGTCTTTTAATTTCTTGGCTGCAGTCCCCGTCTGTGGTGATCTTGGAGCCCAGGAAAATAAAATCTGTCATTACCTCCATTTCTTCCCCATCTATTTGCCAGAACGTGAGAGGACCGAATGCCATGATCTTAGTTTTCTTAATGTTGAGTTTCAAGCCAACTTTTGCACTCTCCTCCTTCACCCACATCAAGAGGCTCTTTAGTTCCTCTTCACTTTCTGCCATGAGAGTGGTATCATCTGCATATCTGAGGTTGTTGATATTTCTCCCAGCGATCTTAATTCCAACTGGAGATTCATCTAGGTCCGCCTTTCTCATGATGTGCTCTGCATATAAGTTAAATAGGCAGGGCGACAGTATACAGCCTTGCCAAACTCCTTTCTCAATTTTGAACCAATCAGTGGTTCCATGTCCAGTTCTCACTGTTGCTTCTTGACCCGCATATAGGTTTCTCATGAGACAAATAAGATGGTCAGGTACTCCCATCTCTTTAAGAACTTGCCACAATTTGTTGTGATCCACACAATCAAAGGCTTTAGCATAGTCAATGAAGCAGAAGTAGATGTTTTCTGGAACTCCCTAGCTTTCTCCATGATCCAGCATATGTTGGCAATTTGATCTCTAGTTCCTCCCCCTCTTCGAAATCCTGCCTGAACTTCTGGTAGTTCTCGGTCCACATACTGCTGGAGCCTAGCTTGTAGGATTTTGAGCATAACTTTGCTAGCATGTGAAATGAGTGCAATGGTGCGGTAGTTTAAACATTCTTTGGCATGGCCCTTCTTTGGGATCGGAATGTAAACTGACCTTTTCCAATCCTGTGGCCACTGTTAAGTTTTCCAAATTTGCTGGCATACTGAATGTAGCACTTTTACTGCATCATCTTTTAGGATTTTGAATAGCTCAGCAGGAATACTGTCACCTCCACTAGCTTTGTTGTTGCTCAGACTTCCTAAGGCCCATTTGACTTCACATTCCAGGATGTCTGGCTTGAGGTCAGTGACCACCCCATTGTGGTTATCTTGTATAGTTCTTCTGTGTAATCTTGCCACCTCTTATTAATCTCTTCTGCCTCTGTTAGGTCCCTGCCATTTTGGTCCTTTATCATGCCCATCTTTGCATGAAATATTCCCTTCATATCACCAATTTTCTTGAAGAGATCTCTGGTCCCCCCTATTCTATTGTTTTCTTCTATTTCTTTGCACTGTTCATTTAAGAAGGCATTCTTATCTCTTCTAGCTATTCTCTGGAATTCTGCATTCAATTGGGTGTATCTTTCTCTTTCTCCCTTGCCTTTCGCTTCCCTTCTTTCCTCAGCTATTTGTAAAGCTTCCTCAGACAGCCATTTTGCTTTCTTGCATTTTTTTTTTCTTTGGGACAGCTTTAGTTGCTACCTCTTGTACAATGTTGCGAATCTCCTTCCATAGTTCTTCAGGCACTCTGTCTATCAGATCTGATTCCTTAAATCTATTTGTCACCTCTACTGTATATTCATCAGGGATATGATTTAGGTCATACCTGAGTGGCTTAGTGTTTTTCCCTACTTTCTTCAATTTAAGCCTAACTTTTGCAACAAGAAGCTCATGATCTGAGCCACAGTCAGCTCCTGGTCTAGTTTTTACTGACTGTATAGAGCTTCTCCATCTTTGGCTGCAGAGCACATAGTCAATCTGATATCTGTGCTGACCATCTGGTGATGTCCATGTGTAGAGTCGTCTCTTGGGTTGTTGGAAAAGAGTGTTTGCTATGACCATCGTCTTCTCTTGACAAAATTCTACCAGCCTGTGTCCTGCTTCATTTTGTACTCCCAAGGCCAAACTTGCCTGTTCTTCTGGTTATCTTTTGGCTTCCTACTTTAGCATTCCAATCCCCCATGATGATAAGGACATCATTTTTGGGTGTTAATTCTAGAAGGTGTTGTAGGCCTTCATAGAACTGGTCAACTTAAGCCTCTTCAGCTCCAGTGGTTGGGGCATAGACTTGGACTATTGTGATGCTGAATGGTTTTCCTTGGATTCGAACTGAGATCATTCTGTCATTTTGGAGGTTGTATCCCAGTACTGCTTTTCCTACTCTTTTATTGACTATGAAGGCTACTCCATTTCTTCTGAGGGATTCTTGCCCACAGTAGTATACCTGATGGTCATCTGAATTAAATTCACCCATTCCTGTCCATTTTAGTTCACTGATCCCTAAGATGTTGATGTTCAGTCTTGTCATCTCTTGTTTGACCACATCCAGCTTGCCCTGATTCATGGATCTTACATTCCAGGTTCCTATGCAGAATAGATCTTTACAGCATCGGACTCTCCTTTCACCACCAGACGCATCCAGAGCTGAGTGTCCTTTTGGCTTTGACCCAGTCGCTTCATTCTTTCTGGCGCTACTAGTACTAGCCCTCTGCTCTTCCCCAGTAGCACATTGGACACCTTCCGACCTGAGAGGCTCATCTTCTGACATCATATCTTTTTGGCTTTTGGTACTTTCCATGGGGTTTTCATGGCAAGGATACTGGAGTGGGTTGCCATTTCCTTCTCCAGTGTTTGGGTTAGGATACGGTTAACCCAATTTCCATCTCTTCAGACTGATTTGAGCCTTTAAAGCAAAGGGACATGAAGGGGGAAAAAAAAACCAGGGCAGTTCCACAGGGACGACTGAGAAACCGCCTCCATGCCCCACATCTTCCCTCTCCGTCCCCAGTGTCATGACTTGTTGGACGGCAAGGCTGTGTGTGCAGGGACTGTCTGGTGTCTATGGACTGCACCTTGCACCTTTGCACCACTGAACAGCAGTTCCTCGGCATCTGGGAGCAGGGAATGAGGCTTCCCGATCTGCCTGGCGGAACCCCAGGTGAACTTGCTGCGCAGCGAGCCTCTCAATGGGGTGTCCCAGGGCACTTGAGTGCCTGAGGCAAGGGCAATGCCCTCTTGCCGTTGCCTCCAGACCCACCCAGAGAAGCCAGCCAACTGCTGGCGCAAGACTGGCCGGAGAGTGCCCTCCGCCACCCCCAAGGGCAAAACGCCAGTGTGGGAAGTGGTAGGCAGGCTGCCAACGGTCCTCTGGCATGGTCACCCCCCAGCTGTTGCTTGGGTATCTTCTGCTTTCCCCCCACCCTATGGTGGGGCCGGCCCCACTTCAGAGCACATGGCTAGGACTCCTCACCTCCTCCAAGCAGCGCGCTTCCTCCTGGTCATTCTCCTTCACAAACTCCTCCAGCGGGTATTTTAGCCTTGGGAACGGTGCAATGGGCCAGTCAAAGGAAGGGATGTCCAGTTTGTGAATGGCTTTAGAATGTGTGGTGGCCAAGCAACCTAGAGGAAGCAGGGGCACAAATGGTCAAGAAGCATTTGCACGGTGGCTCCCTCAGGCTGGAGATGGGGAAGAAGCCCAACCAATATCAAACGGGCCCAGGTTTCTAAAAGACGTGAACTGTGGATTTCACAGAAGACCGGCTTTTCCAGAGTCATGTGAATGTGATGAACTCAAGGACTATTTCTTAGACTTTTGGGTGTGGGCAGGGGGATTTGTGAAAATTCACACTTGTGCTAAGGTGCAAATAATGGATTGCACTAATGAACAGACAAGGGAATCAAAAATGCCTGACAATCACAAAACAAGTTGACATGGATTTAATAGAATCCGCACCTCCACCTGCACTCAGAAATGGCGCAGGCCACATGCCATCTCAAGGCCGCCTTTGTGGTACAATGTGGCCAGAGCAACACACAAAATGGGGAGCATGGAACAGAGAGTACCAATTCAGTCTATAGGTGGGGGATCCTGTTTTTGCATGCTCTGTTCTTACACGAAAACAAAGAAAGTGCACAGCTGCTTGCAGGAAGAAAACTAGAACGATGGGTAAAGAGAGACATTCAGTCCCCCACCCTGCTCTGCAAGGCTTCTACTTGCAGGAATTTCCTCTAACCTGCAGCAGCATTAAAAAATAATGCCTGCACCAGCTCTCTGTGGTCACGCAGTGCATTCTACCTCTCCAGGACTCTCCCGTCCGCTTCTGCTGTCCAGCCTCACCTGCTGTCAGGACTTGTTCAAGAACCCAGCAAATGGTGGCCTCTTCCTCTGGTGGCCCCATCCCAGGAGCAGTGGCCGCAATGCCACTGTCTGAACCAGCTGGCAGCCAGCCGCCTGCCACCTGAATGACCCAGGATGCCCCTGGGTAGCCTCACTCCAGAGACCTGTGAGTAATCAAAGCAGCACCCCACATGCCACCGGAGCCGGCCTTTTCATTTCACTCCACAGTCACATTACTCGGGGGCTTCGAGAGAGTTCAAAACAGTGGCGCCTACACCCCAGCTCAGCATCGCATTGCGGTGGCCCACCTGGCTGAGATGTTAGGGAGGGTGCCAGACCTGCCTGGTGAACCCCCACGCAGGTAGGTCAGCATGCCCAGGAAGGGAGGGAATGTCTCCTTCAGCCGGAGACGCTCCTGGGTGCCACATTTTCGCAGTGGGTGGGCTGAAGCCTAAAGGGCCACAAAACACCAGCAAACTAGCCCAAAGCTCTTACTGGCAGTCACTCGGCCTCGGGAGGGAAAACAACACAAGAACTGGGAACTCTTCAGGACTGGAGGCTGGGGCAGAGTGGATGGGCCAGAGGAGTGGGGGAGCCATGGCCGTCCAAGCATCCTGATGGGTCCCCCAAGATCTCAGGAGAAGCAAATTTGCCCCTGGGGCCAGAGGTTCTCCTCCCCTGGGCTAAGCACAACACCGTGCATCACTCCAAACAGGCCTTTCTTATTTCTGTGGTTGTTTTTCTTAATGCAACCTTGTTCCCATGCACCATGTTTCAAGACAATTTCACTATTTATTGAACCTCTACGTCAACCAATGGGCCATGGCACTTTGCAGCCACTCATGACAGAAGTACAAACATATACATAGATAATAAAATACAATAACATTCAGCAAAATGTTACAAAATGCAAGTTGAGCATACACAGCACAACTAATTTTCAGTGAAAACAAGATAAGCCATGGTACAGTTCCTGTCTACCGCTCATGTACCATTCTACACGACTCTGGTGTACCCGCAGCTGGAGTCCTGCATCCATTGCTGGGCTCCACATTATAGGAGACACAGCTAGGTTAGAATCGGTTCAGTGCAGGGTCACAAGATTGGTAGATAGGTTGGGAGGGATGACAGGTAAGGAGAGACTGGGCGAACTGGGTCTTTTCAGCCTGGGGAAGAGGAGACTCCAAGGGGATAAATATCCCCTTATTTATAACTTTTAACTTACAGGTATGGGAGGGGATGTCATGTGGAGGAGGGCTGTGACCTGATTGTCCCTGCAGTGGAGGGCAGGACGTGTTCCAGTGGGGCAAAGCTCAAGGAACCAGGCTTCAGGTTGGATGCCAGGAAGCACTCCCTGACAGTTAGGACCCCTTGGATATGGAATGGGCTTCCATGGGAGGTGGCTGAAGCCCCATCATTGATGGTGTTCAAGGAAAGATCAGACAAACACGTGTTGGGGATTACACGAGCAGAACCAGGGGGTCAGAGTAGATGGCCTGAGAGGTCCCCTCTGACTTGTTTTGTTTCTATGCTTCTAAAGTGGATTAGACCTTAGAACTGCTCCTTACGCTATGAGTCTGAGAAAGATGGGGGGCGGGGGGAGAATCTGGACTGCATCAGGCTGAAAACAAAGCAACGGGTTCTCCCTGCCTGGTGGCCCACACGCCAACAGAGACCAACCAGTTGACTGCGCCTTACCCATGGTTCTTCCGTGGAACGCACCCATGAAGGAAAGCATGCTGTATTCGGGACAACCTGGGGGCTGAAACCAAAACAGGAAGTTAATATCACAGCGTACTTCAATCTGTCCAGTGCAGGCAGCATCGCTTCCTGCAGAAGGAAATCCTTGGACAGAAAGAAGCTATTTGGCAGGATTTATTTTACAGTATTTTCAGAAATTAGTCCCCTTCTGTTAACACCATTTCAGGGTGGCTTGTGATAAAAATAAAAGCAATGCAAAACAGGAAAGACAACCACAATTTCAGTAAAGCACAAAACTGTCCTCCCCGAACACAGTGAGTTGGGTTCTGAGGTCTTCTGTGGAGACTATGGACATCACTCCATGGCCAAGAATGTGTTGTTGAAGGACAGCACATAAGCACTCCTTCTCCGCAGCAGCACCCACCCTCTGGGAAGCTCACTTGCATGGGGTGCAAGAGGAAGAGCCGGGCAGGCCCAGGACACTCCCTGAAGAGCTGGGAATGCCACAAGTCCCTGTCTGAGCAGGCCAGAATGCCTTGGCAAGCTCTGCGGGACAAAGGCCACCCAGAAGCTACAGAAAAGAAAAGCACACCATGGAGAGAAGGGCCCTCTGGATGCCACACACTTTTCCCATGCAAGAATCCCAAAGTCGAGCCAAGAACCAGCTTTTCACCTGGTTAATCATGCAGGTTTCCAGCTCTTCCTTGGTAACACTGTTGTGTCCTCGTTCTTTGTTCTGAAAAATGAAGACTTTATATTAGTGGTCACAGAAGTCATGCACACAAGAGAGTCCTCAAGTGCAGCCGAGGCTCTCTCTTCCAAGGCGATCACTAAAGGAGAGACAAACAGAAAGATCTGACAGAACCATTCTGTGCACACTCCTGCCCATTCAGTCACTGGTGGCCTGGAGTGAGGGACATCCCAGGCCATGGCTTTTCTTTGGGGGCAGCAGGACAAGGGAGGGCAGCTCCTGGGGGCAGGTGATGGTGGCGTCATGCAGGGTTGGTCCTCAGAGGGCTTCTTGATGTCCCCTGGCAGGGCAGAAGGGAGATATAACAGGCTCCAGTTACAGGAAGCCAGATTTGGGTCAGATATCAGGAAGAACCTCCTGGCTGTCTGAGCAGCACGGCAATGGAACCCATGACCTGGGGAGGAGGTGGGCTCTCCCACACAGGGGGCAATCAAGGTGCAACTGGGCAGCCCTCTGAGGGTGATGCTTCTGTGATCCCATGAAACCTGCTTAGTGTGCCTACATCCAGGACATCCTGGGTGGTGCCAGAGTCTGCAGATTCAGCAAGTGGCTGACTTCATGGTGTGAGAAGAACCCTGAGAGAAAGGATCCCGTGGCCTGATTCGGTGGGTTTCCTCCATCAGGACCGCCTCTTTGGATGCCAGGAAACAAGCTGGGGCTTTCCACATGCAAGGCACACAATCTCCCCGAGAACGGCAGCCCAGCCCTCTGTGTTCGCCCCCCTCCTTCGAGCACAGCCCATCCGTGGCACTCACCCTGTACCACATGAAGATGGTCTTGAAGGCATTTTCATTAGAGCAAGATCCGCAGGACATTGTGATAACCTGTGAGAGGCCCTTAGGAGCCACCTGTCAGTCAGAGAGAAAAGTGGATGTAGCAGAGATGCCTCAAGGCCAGAGAAAGATGCTCATGTCCTACCTTCTTTTGGGGACTGGGACCGGTGCCTCTAAAGCTACCCAGCCCCACTGAGCTACCCGGCCCCTCCACTCGCGTCACACCCTACTGAATAGCAACATATCACCGTCCCATGAGCCATTTGTCTCCCCCAGGAATTCCCCTGAGTAGACACGGAGCTTCACATCAAACCTGAAGACGCCCCCCCCCGCACCTTTTGTCCAGCTTCTCTCCTGGGTTTGGGCCCTGCACTGGCCACCTTCGCTGAACTGCATGGCCTCCCAGTACAAAACGGGCCACAAATTTTTGTCTTAGCATTGTAGCCACTCAGGAATGCTGGAATGTGCTGGCCTTTTGAGACTGCTTTTGTTCTTGGTGTTAAAAGCCATGCCCTTTCAGGGCCGCAGCAAGCCAGGAGCAAGCCCGCCTTTTCTAACCTGATACCAGCACAGGAATGCCTTCTCACAACCTTCAGAAAGATGGTTCAGGCAGAGCCTATGTTGACAGAGCGTGTTGTTCCCCAGCCCGTCCCTTTCCAGAGGTGCCAAGACTACCTCTCCGCTGGGCTTGCTGTCTGGGGGTTAGGGGAGTTGTAGTCTCAATACTTTGGAGGGCGCCAGCCTGGGAAACCCGATCTAGTGATTCAGGAGCCCCTGAACAACCATCTTGGGGGTGCTGAGCCCTCTCCACCTTTGCTGCTCCTGCAGTCTGTTGCTGCATCCACATCTCTAGCAGCAGCAAATGAGAACCAGCGCCGAGCCATCTGCGCAGGTGGAGCTGTGTGGCGAAACGGACCCCCCCGCTCGGTCCACCCAGCTAGGCTCTGCCAATGCGAACAACATCTGCGCCCAGGGTGTCCAGAAGAAATGTCCCAGCCCTGCCAAGAGGAGCCGTGGACTGACCCTGGGAACTTCTGCATGCAGAGGGGCTCTGGCACCGGTGTGCCCCTTCTTGCCCGTCCCCTGAACGCAGAACGTACCGACAGCAGTGATTCCTTTAGCTTTTCCGCAAAGTTTTCCGGAGGCAAGATCCCCAGGGCAGGTCTGTTGACAAAGGTGCTCTGAAAGGAACCCAAATATGCCAAGTGAGGGTCTGGTGCTGCTAGGCGAATGGCCAAGTCGCATCTGGGCCCAACAGGGCTTGGTGGTGGCACTCAGGCTGCTTGAGGCAAGAGCTGCCCCAGTTTTATAGGCAGGGGCTGGGTGGGGCGGGGCCAGCAGAAAAAGGGGCATGGGGTATCAACCACCCCGTGCCCCCCTTTCTGCAGCCTCCCTCTGCCCATGCACATCTCACCCAGCCACAACAATTGCGCCCCCAACCTCCCCTCCTGCAGTTCCCAGTCTAACCCTGCAGGGCCTCGTGCCGCTTGGCCCCCTCACAGGCGCTTCCACCATTTCATAGCTGGAGCCCTCCCTCAAGGCCAGGCAGCTCCTGCTGACGTGTCATTCAACATGCGGTGCCATCAACATCCAGCGCCTGCCCTCTCTCTGACTCACTCAAGTTCCCCTCCTGTCTCTCTCCCATCCCACGCTGTTCTTCTAGAATGTCAGACTGCAGTCCATGAAAATGCTCCTCTGTCCTATTGTGGGAGACGATGCACGTCCTGTGCAGGGAGGGCATGAGCGGCATGTGGAGGCGACCTTGCCCCTCGGCTGCGGCAGCTTGGACGTGGTGGGAGGGAGGCCGGGGTGCCGCCAGTTGCGTCCTGCAGGCCCTGGTCTTCGCCCCTGCACCGTCCCCAGCAAGCCCCCTTGACTCTTCTCCAGCACTGCTCCTGTGACCCCAGGGAAGGCGCCTATGCAGCCACAGCGGGATCCCGACTCAGCCCTCCCACCTCTGCGGTCGGGGCTGCTTTCCGCAGCCTCCGCGATGCGATCCACGGTGCCTCAGGACCCCTCTGCTAGGGAGAGGAAGGGCTGCTGCACACACACCTACGTTTGATTTCTGACGTGCCTGAGAACCTTTTCCGATGGGTGGGCCACTCGCAAGAGGCAGTGGACAAGGTACAAGATTAGAGCGCCACTGGGGTCAGGGGGTGACAGAAGGTAGAATGAGACTGAGTGATAGACCAGAAAGGATTTTCCCACCCCCAACTGCGCAGCAAGAAACACAACTGAAACATTTTCCCCTGTGAATTGCATTGCAGAAAAGAGAAGGAGTATTTCTGGATGAAGCGCTTATGGTGTTTCCCAACCCCGCCTCATTTGTGGAATTTTCTGGGCAGCCTAGAGCTTGCTGTCTGAGATCACTAGCTTTCCCATCTTCCTCTTTAAGAAAGAAAATCCAGGATAGCTGCCTGGCACCTTCTCCTTGGCAGTGCCAAGAGCCCTCCAATGCTTCAGGGAAAAACAGGTGCGGCCTTTTCGGGGTGCTGGGCATGCATTCCTGAGCTGAGCCCATGCTCAAATGCATCCTGTTCCTTCAGGGTTTGCGCTCACCAGCCTGAGGCAGGATTTGGCCTTTGGCTCTGGCTGGTGGATCTGGGGGTTCTCATAAAATCCAAGGAAGCCCTCCTTCAAACTGGAAAGAACCACCTGTACCCCACGTTCTCTAATCCTTTGATCCAAAGGAAGTTGTAGTGCTTTCCAGAAGCAAACACGGCTGCGCATTTTCCAGAATTAGAGACAAGGAAGGCACCATCATGCTAAGGGATTTAAGAGCAGGCAATATTTCCTGAAGCTACAAACAAAAGCATCTTTCCATTGGTCTCTTGGGAAAAAGCCACATACCAGATTCTGCGGTTGCTGTAGAAGTTTTATTAGAGAAGGATGGCTGTATCCTAGAACAAAAGAGACAGACCATTTGAATTTGCTGTTAGGAAACCATGTTTGGGAATCCTACAAGTAGGGGTGTGCAAGAATTTTATTTCCATACACAAATCATGCAAACACATACTCCTCCCAAAGGCATGTGTTTTCTGAGGAACACTAGTGAATTCCTGAATTGGGCAGTTGATGTTGAAAAATGTGTATTTTTTAAAAAAGCACCCCTGAAAACAAATTCTTACATGCTTTGCTCAGTGAGGGGAGGGAGCGTGTACTTTTGGAAAATAAGCCGGGAAATGTGGCTTTTCCCTGTTCAAAATGCACACCTGAATGATCGTCCCCATTTGAATGAGCTGAAATGCAGATCAACATGCTTTTCTGAATGCAGGCAAGCTGAAAAACTGTGGGCTCTCCATCCAGCATTTACAAAAATGGTACATTGTTTTTACGAGTCTTTTCAGCACTTTACTGGTACATGCCCAGGTGCATGCAAACTTTTTGGTTGGAAAGCTCCATTGCAAACTTTTTGTCTTTCTTAGGATACCAGAATTCCTCTGTGCATGTATTGTCGTGAAACTGCAAAATTAGGTGAGTCTGCATTCAAATGCAAAGCAAATGCCAAATATAGCTGTCAACCGACTTCTCAGCCTCCACCCCCACCCTTACTCCCCTTGTCGAAGTGATTTTTAAAGCCATCTAAGATAATAACCAATCCCCTCCTCTCAGAAGGGAACTTCCACCTGAGAGCCTTACCTATAGGGATGGAGGAAATCTGGGAGTAGAGGTCCAGCATACGGTTCCCATCAACATCGACTAGGTAATTCCCTCGGCTCTCCTCATAGTTGCAGAAAAAGTGCACAGCTTCTGCGTTCTGGAAGAGGCAGAAGAAACAGGCTGTGATGCTACACCAGACTGTCACCAGCTTCCAAAGGACACAAGGAGGCCTAGCAATTAGCCTGGCCTTGGTTTTCCTCTTCTTCGCATCCCGGAGTCCACACAGTCTTTAGCATCCCCCACAGCAGTGCCTTGAAGTAGCCAAACATGGTGCAAGGCACAGTCTTTCTTACTTAAGCGTGCTAAAACTGGCCACTTTTCTTTCCCCTCCCAGCTGTCTATGCCAAAGGAAGAATTTACTGCAAAGAACACCTAATGGGGCATAGCAGGTGGGCCGGGGCAAGTTTCAAGCAGGAAACTGGAGAGGTAGCTTAAAATCCTAATAAAAAAGTATCCTAAAAAGCAGAGCCATCAGCCTGCCAACAAAAGTGCGTACAGTCAAGGCTATGGTTTTCCCAGTTGCAATGTATGGCTTTGAAAGCTGGACCATAAGGAAGGCTGAGCGCCACAGGATTGAGGCCTTTGAATTGTGGTGCTGGAGGAGACTCCTGCGAGTAACTTGGACCGCAAGGCATCAAACCGGTCAGTCCTAGAGGAGATCAACCCTGACTGCTCTTTAGAAGGCCAGATAGTGAAGATGAAACTCAAATACTTTGGCCACCCAATGAGAAGGAAGGACTCCCTGGAGAAGAGCCTAATGCTGGGAACAATAGATGGCAAAAGAAGAAGGGGACGGCAGAGGATGAGGTGGCTGGATGGAGTCACTGAAGCAGTTGGTGTGAGCTTGGGTGGACTCCGGGGGATGGTGGAAGACAGGAAGGCCTGGAGGAATGTTGTCCATGGGGTTGCAATGGGTCGGACATGACTTTGAGACTAAGCAACAACAATCCTAAAATCCATGCAGGGAGCACATTCAGGTCAGGTTCTCATGATGGCTGTTCCTTCAAAATAAGAAGGTTTCTCTTTGGATCATTGTAGGCAGGAAGGCCTCAAAGAAGGATGGGCAACCTTTCTTCTCTTGAGCATCACACTCCCTTGTGGTGATGCTCAAGAGATGCCCGAGGACAATCTTGGGCTGCATCTTGATGGCGAGCAAGGTCAAGTATCCCAGTACCATGGGCATTTTTTGCCAGAAAGCTGGACTGACTGCATGCAGTGGGCTTTTAAAGTGAGGCTGAGCCTGCACAGAATTAGGCCAAGGATGGCAGTTGCCAGCCCTGCATCAAGGGGAGTTTCTGTGCAAAAGAGCTGTGACATGCACAGACACAAACCACTGTTCTTACATGTTTACAGGGCTTGAGGAGGAATGGGTTGGAGGTAAAGACGGTCAAACGTGTTTGGCTCGAAAGTTAAAAGATAAATGCTACATTACTCCAATAAAGCAGAACTATTCCAGTGAAAATGTGAATCTTAGATTTTGGAGATGTGGGGCCACCCAAAGCACTTGCCCACGTATGCAGTGGCATGGACCAGTGAAGCAAAGATTTTGGGTTCAGGTTTTTGCAGTGGGGTCAAACCACAACATTATCTGTAAGCTCTAATATTCAACTAAAATATAAATTGCTCCTGACTTTTTTTCTGGGCAGAAGCCAAGCTGGTCATAGCTGCTAACTGGAAACGAGCAAATTGACTTTCCCTTCTCATATGGAAACAGAAATTGAAGTGGAGAACTTACTGAGAGAGAGAAACTTGCTAAATGCTCCCCAGTACAAAGAGGCCAGTAGAATGCGGCACCTTTTTGATGGACTAAACAACTTTGCAAGACGTATGGAATGCCGAGGCATGATCTGCAAGCATGACGAGGGGTCTCTGTAGCAGATCATCTCGCCTGTGCCAAGCAGACATCCCGAGCAATCACAGTGTATTGAAATGGGCTCACATGTGCCATGCTGAGTTTTTACCTATTCATTGTCACTTTGAAAAATTCAATTAAAAGCAACGAGAGCAGGAGAAATTACCTGGATTCCATTCAACTGCTTCATTAATTCCTGAAAAGATAGAAAGAAAATATTATGAATCTGTTGTTGGCTGATATTAGAAAAAGGACTGTTGGGTGGCAGGATGGGATGGAGAGCGGAGCCGATATACTGAGTAACGCACCTACTTTGCATGCAGAAAGAGCTCCGGATCAAGCCCGCCAAAAGGTGCTCTTTGCTATCTCATACAGAGCCGAACCAAGCAGCTTTCCAAGGCAGTCCAAGGCCGCTTCCACCATGCTTCCATGGGAAGCTCATGGTGGCAGCCTGGCCCCCTGATCTCTCCACTCTTCCGGCCTGCTGTGCATGCTAAGGAGGATTCTTGGAAAGGGACTAGACTCCCATTTTCATTCCAAAGATTTTAGCTATCTTTGGTGCTACTCCCCCTCCAGAAAATCTGCTGCAGGTTAATGAAGTGCATCTCGATTCCAGAGTCATTTCAGAGATGGCTCTAGATCCGGGGGGGTGGGGAGTGGGGGGGTGTCTGGATGACGGGGTCTTCTCATACCAATCCAAAGGGTACTGGGTGCTCTTCCACCTTTCTCCCTGAACAGTTTTCCTGGTATGGAAAGGGCCGTGGGGAGACACGGAAAGGCTGCGAGTGGAAGACTTGCAAACTCTGTGAAGGACGCATGATGAAAACCACGACTGGAGGTCCTCCAGGAAGAGGATGCGGCTCATTTCTGAGGGATACAGTTCTGCCTTCCCTCAACGGAGGGAGGGGATGGCAGTGGGGAAGGAGACTGGGCCATGCCAGGCAAAGGAAGGGCCCTGCCCACAAAGGCTACTGCTAATGTCCCTTCGCCACAGCCGTGCCGTGAGAGCCAGCGTGGGGCTGTGGTGGAAAGTGTGAGGCTGGGACTCAGGCGATCAGGGTCCACGTCCCCACTCAGCCATGGAGCCAACTCGGTGACTTTGGGCCAGTCACAGCCTCTCAGCCCAGCCTGCCTCACAGGGCTGTTGTTGCGGGCATAAGGTGGCGAGCAGGAGGAGGAGAATGATGTAAGCTGCTTATAGTTCTTTGTAGGAAAAAAGGCAGGATATAAATCTAATAAATAAACAAACTGCTGAGAAGAAACTAATTTCAAAACCAAGAGGGCTACAGAGCAGCCACTGGCCACATGGGCTAGGGAGGATGGGACATGTAGTTCAAGACACCTGGCAGTCAAGGAAGGCTGCTACCACCTTCTAGCCTTCTCCTACTCACGTCTTGTCAAGACCCGAAAACCAGGGTGCTGCTCTTCACGAGTTTTCAAGCTGGGGACAGGTCAACTCCAGGCACTGCCCCCAAGGCTGCTCAGGGGCCCTTCTGGGGCTGGCAGGGGCCTCCCTCTTTCCCTCCAGCCCTGCGGTGAGATCACACACCACACTTGGCTGGAGGGCTTTCCTGTCCCTCCTCTCCAGCCCCCGCCACATCATTCCAGGAAGGCTGTAGTCCCCGGCAGGCAAATTCCAGCTTGACCGGCCAGCTCGGTCTCTGCTCAGGACGGGTCTCCTCCTTCCTGCCTGTGCAGGGCTGCGGACTCCCCTCCCGCCACACACGCTTGCTGCGCTCACATCTGCCTTGCCTTTCGCCTCGCTTTCTCTCCCTCATGGATTTCTTCATAACATTTGGATCCTGCCTTTTTCCCTGCCAGGAACTGGAGACATTTACACAGTCCTCCTGCTCCTTTCCATCTTATCTTCCCGAGAGTCCAAGGCCAGGCTGAGTCATGCACTGGCCCAAATCCACCTGGGAGGCATCATGGCCATTGGAGTCAGAACCTGCCCTCCCCAGGTCCTGGCAGCCCAGATCACCACAGTGGGACACTGCGAAAGCCTGTGGGAAGGAAGAGCCAGGGCCTCTGAGCAGCAGGAGCTCCGACCGGAAAGGGTGGGCCAGAGAGACAAAGGCCTGCTCTCAATAGTCCTGGGAGCCATTTCTGGTCCCCTGGATTTGGCAATTTACCCTAGATCTTGGTCCGGGGACCTCTGTCTTCATAAGCGGCCCATCATAGTCGAATTCCACATCAATCTTCGCTGCGGCTTGGCTGATTCCTCGGTGCCCTGGAAGGAACATTTGGGGAGCCAGTTGGTGAACACAACCTAGGCGTGCTTAGCTTGGAAGAGGCCCACAGCTGCCAGCGTCCCCCACACCCCTGAGCGTCTCTTTCTGGTTTCTAGGAAAGGTGGCAGGAGGGCAAAATGGCCCCGTTCTGGCACGGGGCAAATGCACGCTTGCTGCCCCCAGATGTCAGCCACCACCTGCTTGTCAGCGGCTTTCAGGGTATTTATTCATTTTTGGCCGTGAACTGCAGGGAGGCGCTCTGGAGAGAGGGATACTTTCTCATATTGCATTGTTCTTAGGTTGTGTTCGGATGCTTCTTCTTATGTGTATTGTTAAGCCAATTACAGTTTATATCGGATTTTTACATTACATGCTATCTAATTATTTTATAGTTGTTTTAATTGTGGATATGCGTGCGTAAGCTGCCCTAGAGCTAAGAGGAATAGCATACAAGTGTAATAAATAAACTCGAAGATCTTCCACTGGGGCCCTCCTTCAGGAGCCCTCTCTGAAGGAGGTGGCAAGAGCGGCCACCAGAGCAGGGCCTTCTCTGTGGTGGCTCCCTTGCTTTGGAACTGCTCCCCAGAGGGGCGCACTTGTGCTGATGCTTTCTTCCTCTCAGAGCTAGGCCAAAACCTTTTTATTCACCCATTATTTTAAGGGCTAATTGTTCTATTGCAGATTTTATTTATGACAGTTGTATTTTAAGGTGTCGCACTCTGATTGTAAACTGTTTTGAGATCCGCTTGAATCAAGACAGGACAGAAATGTTTTAAATAAATACATACATAAAATAAGTCATTTTAAGATTGGCTTTTGCCATGGGAAGCAATGCATACATTCACATAATACTATCGATGCAATTAATGAGCACAAAAGTGAATGGCAGACCCTGGCCGTTTGCCTCCGCCTCTCGCTTTTAAGCTCTCCAGCCCTCCCCTGGCAGGAGTATCAAGGGTTGGGCTTTATAGTCAAGGCATTCACTTTGTTGCGCTGCCAAAGGTTCAGGCGCAGCTGCCGCAAGCCAGCAGGCCTGCAGGTGCCCAGCAGCCAAGCTGCTGGACAGGTGAGCACCTGCGGAGCGGAGCCCGGCCATGGTGATGGTGCGGGGAGGGCTCATCAGGAGCAGCGCTTGGGGCCGCTCTCTTGGACGATATGAAGGGCGACACGGCCTACTCCTCATCGACGCAGCCTCATGTTTCTGACCCAGCCATGCTTCCTGCGCAGAGCCAGGGTGGCTCACGTGCATCTACTTGCCACTGTATCCTCAACAACCTGGTAGGCAGGCAGAGTCCACGATGGGCCCCCGTCACCCAGGGAGCCTCATGGCCAAGCGGGGGTTGAGCCCCCGTCACCGGAGTCCCGGCCCCGCAACCTTGCCGCGGAGCTGCATGGGCTCTCCCACGCAGCACGGGAGACTGGCGTGCTCTTTCGGCTGTGCGTGCGCGCGAAGGGGAGAGAGATGAGAGGAGCAAGGGGGCCCAGGTGCTGGGGGAGCCCTGGGGTCCTGGCCCCACACTGGGCCTGGGGTCCTGGCCCCACACTGACTGCCCAGGGCCCTGGCCTCCCTGGCGCCAGGAGGAGGACTTTTTCTCTGCTTGCCTGTTGCCGAGCCGGAAACCATTTCCAGGGGGTCTGCAGCGAGCGGGGAGGGGCTAATTCCCCCCTTTCCAAATGCTGCAACCCCCCCCCCCCCCCCCCCCGCGCCCCCAAACTTTCCCCGCATGGCAATTAAGCTTGTTTGCTTGCCGGGGCCCGGGGGGGGGTGTGTGTAGGGGGGGGGGGGGCTGAAGGGTGATTTGCCCAAATCCCTGTTTTGCTACAAAGCCTGCTGGCCAACCCTGGCTTTCTCTTGGCCAAGCCTACCTCACAGAGTTGTCGCAAAGGAGATAAACTGGCATAACCTATAACATGTGCCACCCTAAACACATTAATGGAAGGGCAGGCATTCAAGAAGAATTATATCCCACTTTTTTCCTCCGCTTGCATGGTCTTTGGCCTTTCCATTTCATCTCCACAACAACCCTGCAAGGTAGAGCAGGTCAAGAATCAGTGGCTGCCTGCCTGCTAAGCTCTCTGGAGTCCCAGTCCAGCATGCCAACCTTTGCACCACACAGGCTCTCAAGGCGACTCTGACGCCGTAAGACCCCTAAGGTTTTACTGGCACGCAGTCCTTCTCCTCCAGGTCCTCAGAAGGCTCATCTGCACCAAACCACCCCGGGAGAGGCAGGACTGGGGATGCTTCCAAGAATCCATCCTGGCCCCGTGCCCTTGGCCACCATTGCGAAAGGGATCTGAGAGCCCCAAGAGTGACAGCCTGAACTGTTAGGCATTGACCAGAAAGCAAATAGCCCTTGCGTCATGTTCTGGAAACTGAGCCTTGTTTATGGGATGCTTGCAGGGTAACGTCAGAAGCTGACGAGGCTCAACGAGAGGCAGAAGCGGCTTCTCGCACGCCACGGCCTCCTTCCCCGGCCCAAGGCATTCTGCGGCCTCTTTCAAGGCTTCAGGCAGGAAGGGAAGAGTCCAGTTCTGCTCATGGGACGTCATTTTGTGTATCTGGCCTGGCAGTTACGCAAGGCAGAGAACATGCAAGAAGCTACGGAAGCTCACAACGAAGCCTGCGCTGGGCACCGAATCCAAGAGGCCAGAAGGGAGCCACAAGCCAGCCAGACTTTCAGGGGAAACTGCAGCAGCTAAGTGGACACGGCAGCCGAACTGCACCTCAAGAAGGCCTCGGCCAAGAGGTGCTTCTAGGTGCTGCGCCAGGCTTGGTCACTTCTGCAGCAAGGGGACAAGGCCGCCAGCCTACCTTGTAGGGCTGCTCTGAGGAGTCCCAAGGCAAGGAAAGCCAAGCACTTTGGACAATTGAAAGCACCCGCCCATCCTGTTGCCCCCTGGACAAGATGGGCTGCACCTTCCAGCACCCCGGAGAAAGGCAGGGGAGGGGGACCTCCAGGGCGAGGGTTTTGAGTAGCCCAGCTACTTCCGAGAAACACTCGTGGTCATCCCAAAGGCAAGGGGAAGTCCTGGGCTGGGAGAGGGGATGAGCAGTGGATGGGCTGGGCCTGCGGGCTGTTGTGAGGGTGAAAGGAAAAGGATGAGGAGGATCATTTTGTCATTCACGAAAAACAGCAGAGTATAATATAATGACTGTAAAAAATAATAAAATAAAATAACGTTGATGCATGCATCCACACTGCTGTTTATCTGGCTCTGGACTTTCTACAAGCTTCCCTCCATATCTGTGAGCTGAAGTCGAGGATGGGCAACCTCTGGAAGCCAGAGCAGTCACCTTGCCCCAGACCCACAGGGAGTTGCACCCCTACCCGACTGCCCAAATGGTTACTGCCACCACATTTCTTCCAGTGCCCCCCCCCCCCCCCCGCTATCTTCCTGGGAACAAGGAATGGTTCGTGAGCAGAATCACACTCAATAGAATCCTATTTGCATGGATAATTCCCACGAAGGTGGCGGCAAGGGCAAGGGCCAGATGTGTGAGGTGCGCAGGCGGGTCTGAAGCCTATGGCAGCCTTTCCCACTCTGGTATCCTGCAATAGTTCAGGGCTTTGTCTCCCAACCTTCCCACCCCAGATGGCCCATACCAGCATCTAAACCATCTGTGAGGTTCATCAGGTTGGGGAAGACCAAGCCGCAGGGTGCACGGATGAGCCAGGCCCTGCGATGCCAAGCTGAATGTGTGAATGAACTCCAGGGTACATGCCATGTGTTGGGAGGTACGCTGGGAGTTCTTGCTGTGGGGTTATAAACGGATGGTCCCGTTCACGCATGCAAGCCACCAGCTCCTGGGCACCAAGTGCTGATCACACCTGCGTGCAGGGAAGACAAGTAGTGTACTTGTATGTCAGAATCATGGCCAAACATACAGTGACCTGAGTGATGCACAGGCATGCGAAGCAACCCGCAGCACGCACTGGGAAGGGAACCACTCCGAACGTGCGGTGTTTCTCATCTCAGATTCCCAGGGAAGCGCACTCGCTCGATCCTCCTCGCAAGGGTTCCCTGCCTCTGCATTCTGCTGCTCGCATGGGGCAGAAGCAGCAGCAGCTCCTCCCCAGCCTGGATATGCGAAGGAGGAGGAAGGGGGCAGAGTTCCAGTGGGGAGGAGAAGGGCATGCCTGACGCAGGCTGGCACCCCAGGAGCACTGCTGTGCCGAGCATTTTCCACAGCTCGGCACAGCCTGCGTGTCCCTCTGTTTACGCAACGCCGATAATAAGCTAGCAGATCGCTGCAGAAACAGAGCCATATTTCCCACCCCTGCTGTAATATTGATCCTGCGTGTTCCAAATGGTTGCAACACAGCACACAGAGAGAGTAATTCATTTTAAAAGGGAGAATCGATACTTAAAGCAGATAGCTGTTCAATTGGCGTTTGGACAGGAAAGTATTTGGGCATTCCACTGTACGACCCTGTTAAATGGGTGCTCTGTCTTTTAAAGTGTTTCAGAATGCTTTGCACATGGCCTGTGGTTTTCAAAAAACTTCAGGATTGGCCGCAGAACCAGCCCCCTGCACAGGTGCTACAGAACCCCGCGTGTGGCATAGAAGACTCCAGGGAGCTTTCCAGGGTGCTGCACATATCGTTCCCCTGGCATGGCGGGGCTGGTTTGGACTCTTTGTCACTCCCAGTGAATTAAGGAAGTCCCATAAGCTTCTGAGGAACACCTCCCCTCACCCTGCTCCCTGGAAAATAGTTTCCAGAACCCCCATCCTGGCCTAATATCCTCATTCTGTTCTGCATGATTTCCTCCACTCACCAGCTGCAAATATCCTTGAATTCTGCTGCAGTGAACACATTAAATGTCGGCTCAGCAGCATCAATGCCATTTCCCTTTTCTTCAGTCAAGGAAAACAATCAAATTTTCTTTTTCCTCCAGGTGATGACCTGCTGGGTGAGAGAGAAGGGAGTTTGAAAACACAGCCAAAGTCATTTCTACTTGGCCAGAGATCATGAAGCTCAGAATAAGCTTCTAATCGGTGTCCTTTCCTTAAAAAAAGGAAGTAGGCACACATTAAATTAGGATCCACCTTTGCCTGATTCTTCAGTACCGCTGTGAAGCAAATTCTTGAGCTGCTTCTCACTCAGACTGAGCCATGCAGAATGTGGAGCCTTTCCAGACTCAGGCAGATGTGTGACCAGCACGGTTTTCACTGGCTGGGGCAGAAGCTCTGCTGGGCTTGATGGGGCCCTAGCCAAGGAGGCCCTGGTGATAGCATCCTCCCACCCTGGTTGCTGCCCAGTGGCTGCCCCACAGTCTCCTCCCCTGGGCCCTGCTTGCTGCCCCGCTTCCTGCCCCCCTATCTGGTCGCTCTGCTCACTTTCTCCTACCAGTTTACCTAACCCTTTCAGTGATGCGTTGGCTTGGGTGAATGACTGATGTTTTGAAAGTGTCACCATTCAAAAGCCCAGTGCTGTCAAGTGCTTGTGGAAAACCCAAGTCAGAGAAAAAGAAATCCTTCTCCACAAGTGTGGCGCCTGATAATCTTCCCCCACACGCCCCCTGCTGCAACGCCCCAAGGAGGGATCTGCAGCGGATGCTGCAGGTGCAGCCAGCAGGCTAAACTGAGGGAAACGAGCAGGGCCACGGGGCCCTTGCACCAGAATCCCCCAGGGAGCACCTTTCCCCTTCCCCCGCCTCTCTTTTTCCCTTTTGTGCCATATCCGTTTCGATTCCAAGCCTGCAGTTAGAGGTTGCCTTGTTTTGGTGACTGCACAACACTCTCTGGAAATCCTTCTGGCTGAGAACCAGGATAAACACTTTAATGAATAACGATACCCAGTAACATAGAAACAGACACGGAGACCTCCTCTGGTGGATGTGTAGACACCCTTCTCCCTGCAGTGCATGCCACTGCTGAAAATGCCTGCCCCTGGGATCCCGCTGCACACGCCTGCTCCACGTGCTGCGGAAGTCGATGCCACCTGCCCAGAAACACCTCGTGGGCTGATAAGAGGCTTCCGAGGAACACCTGTCCCCAGCCATTCCTGCTTGGCTGCCGCCCGGGATACTCCTGCTCCATAGCACTGCTGGCGCCTGGCCTTCTGGGCCTGACCGTGAGCACACCCCACCTGCCCACGGACTGGATTTTATGGCTGGATACCACTCTGCTCTGAGCACCGTCATAGTGGAGAGCAGCAGACAATCACCGCGAACAGGTGGATAAGGACCTTGCCCTGCACCCACCTGAAAGCCAAGCAAGCACGTGCAAAGGTGCCTTGCAGGCAGGTGCAGGAGCAATGGCCAGGTGTGCCCTCTTCCTGCCTCCCAGGACTGGCTGGGCTCCAGAGAGACGGGACTGCAGCGCCCAAGAATCCAGCCAGCATGCGCTCTGTGATGCCTTCGTGGTGCAGGCGCACGCGCAGGCTGTGCTGGACGGCAGGAACCGCCACAGTGCGGAGGGACACAGAAAGGGGGGCAGACAATGGTGTGATCACTAGTCAGAGAACATCACTGCCCAGCACACCTGGGGACAAAAGGGCGGTCCCTGCTTTGGAGGGCACTACCAGGAACACTCCTGGTCCAGGACCCACTTGCTAGATGACCCTGGTCCAGCCACTTTCTCTCGGCCTGGCCTACCTCACAGGGCTGTTGCAGGACAACTATAAGGGAGCAGGAAAGGCATGAGCGCCAGGAAGGCAAGGCCATACAAGGCAGGCAGGCGGGTGGCTGTGCAGAAGCAGGGCCCAGCGCTCCCTGCCAGCATCTGCATCTGGCCCGTTCCCGGCAAGGAGGATGCTTTGAGGGCGAAGCACAGGCAGGAAACAGACACAGGCTCTGGTCTGGGTCAGGAGCTCCATGCCCAGCCAGGGAGGTTTGGATTTTCCCTCCCTCACCTAAATTTGCCCTCCTGCTGCCTCGGTGCAGGGGCTGATAAAAGGGGGAAAAAAACCTCCACTGGCATCAGTGGAGATTTCCTTCATCCTTTTTAAATAACCTGAACCAGTGCAAGATGCTCAGAAACAGACAGACTGACCAACAAACAGGATTTCAGCAGCGGGTGCAAATGCGCCTCATACAGGGGTTCCACCAGGAGGTTTACGGTTACCTTGCATTTATTTTTAGTTGTGTTCTAAAACCATAGAAAGTTTTATAAAATGAGAGACACTTTAGTTTCAAGCACAAGTACTCTCGGTATCAAACAGATATTACATCACATTCATACGAGCGGAACTGCCTGTCTCAGACTGGGATGTTTCTCCCAAGTTATTTGTCTGGCTTTTGCTGTTCCTTGAAACTGGTCCCTCTTGGAGTAACATCAACACTGCCCAGAGAATTAAAGAAGTCGATCTGAAATGCTGGCAGTGCTCGCTTGCCTTGCTTCCTGGCTGGCTGGCTGGCTTTCATATCTCAGACTGAACTCAATCGATCGTTCCTTGAGGGGTTGTTAGCCACATGCTGTTTGTGTGAGGCATTTTCCTCCACTCTTGGTGTGTCCTGCACAGTCTGGCAGGATGCCCTACTCTGTGCGAAAGGCCATAAACTGCCACAGGTCACAACAGCAACGCACGATGCCTGAGACGGCTAAACCAGGCTGCTTGCAAGTGCCCCATGCCCACACAGAAGGCAGGGCCTGCAGTTGTGGGGACAATAACCACATTATTATTGGATTATTATTGCATGTATTGATATTTAATTAATGATGATTAAATTGAGATGTCCCTTCCCATGGCAAAATGTAGCCTCAAAGTGAAGTACGCACAGAAATACAAGGAGCCAGATTTAAAAGGCAGCCACCCCCGAGAGGAGCCCCAATCAGCACATTTGCACACACAAACCCCCTGGAGAAGACAGCAAAGTAAGTGCTCATCCACAGTGTGGAAAACCGCCCTGCACTTCACAGCTTACAGTGAAACTTGGGAAAAAATGGCCGATTTGCCTGGTGCCCAAACAAATTTATCCATGTGTCCAGGGCTGCTCTTCCAGATCATTTTGCAGCGCAACGCAGAGCTACCTGCTTTCCCATCCCACTCCTAACCTCCCAGGCCAGGCCCAGTTCAGCTGCCAGAAGCGGAAGATGACTCACGGGCCACCCTGAGGCAGCCCTTCCAAGCTTCCTCGCGACACCGTTCCGAGCCTCGGGGGCTGGTCAGCAGCCCCAGTTGTGCAATTTGCCATGGAGGCCGAAGACACAGCGATCAGTGGCTGATCACTCTGGCCTCCAACAGCCTCCATGAACCTGCACTCACCAAATGCGCCAAACGTCAGCTCCCATCATCCCCAGCCAATACAGACCTGGGGTCATGCTGCATCCCACATTTGATCCTCTGGCAGGAGGCCCGGGGGCTCGTGCGTCCTCCCTCAAGAGCCCTGTGAGGTGGGCTAGACATGCCCAGTCACCCCGCAGCAGCTTGCTTCGCCTCCTCCTACACGCTGACGGGCTCAAAGGACCACCCCAAGCAGCGCTGCTTGCCATGCCATGCAAGCTCAGCCCGTGCGGCTTGTGGCCATGGCCCCATGTCCTGCGGCTGGGCTCTGGGCAGCAAGCTAGCCGTGGCCACATGCCCCCGTGGCAGGGTTCACAAGGTATTATGAGCCATGCTGGAGGGCAACCATACTGATCTCCTCTCTCCACAAGCCAGGAGAGCTGGAAGGAGAAATACATCATTTTCCCTCCGGGGCTGCATGAACCAGGTCAGCAAGGGCCCCCGTCATGCAGTGAGCTTCACGGCTTAGAGGGGGTTAAAAGTGGTCTCCCCAGACCCAGCCTGACACTCAGAGCACTCTGCTGTACCGCCCAGAGCTGCAGCCCACGAGCAAGACTGGGCCAGCCTGCCTGTCATCCCCAGGCCATATTCTGAGGTTTGGCCAATTTCTGGAGCAAGTTCTCTCCACCTGGCCCACCTCAGGAGCCTGCCACCACCTCATCTGCTCTTTCAAGGCCTCTCAGGGCCCATCATGCCAGGCTGGCTGGGAATTGTAGTCCAGCAGAACAGGAGAGGCCAGGCCAGGGAAGATGGCTTGAGCATCACAAGACAGAGATGGGGGCAGCTCTGAAAACTTGTCTATTTACATCCTGTTATGTTTTAGATGGAAAAGAGAGACCAAACCTGTAGCACTCTTTCACATGCATAATATATGCACTCCTTTTCAGAGATCGACAAGGACGACTTTAGTTGACTTTGAAATACGGAAGTGAAGATTATTTTGTTCCAGCCAGGGCAATCTTGCTTGCCCACATGGTTTGCACGGAGCATTTTGCAAATGCCTTTGGTGACAAGCAAGTACGACCAACCAAGACGCAAGTCACCGCTTGAGGCTGCCGTCCATCAAGCAGTGAGTGGCAGCGGCTGTTAATTCGTAGCAACGAGCCTCAGAGAAAGAATCCCAGATCATACTCGCCCCAATCCATATTACAGCCAAGGGTATGCAAAAGATAGGCCTGCGCTACAAAAATTAGGATATGCAAAAATCATGTTTGCATGCAGGCGTGTGCCATTCACAGACACAAGATGCAAACCTGCTTTAATAAAATCTGAACAGCCGCAGCTCTTTTCCTGCTCTCGGAGAGAAAATGCAGTGGCTTTGTGTGCCCCAGATGGGTTGCCATGGCAGTCAAGATGGGGCAGGAATACAAGAGCAAGGGACAAACCAATGAGGGGGAAGCGATTCGGGAGCGGCTTTTGTGCCTTGCATTTTCTGACAGCTCTTCAGCTGAGCTATTACAGGGTTGCTGTAGTAACCAGTGAGAGGAAAACCAGCAAGGAAATGTGTAATTATTAGGCATGCAATAGTGAGAATTAGTCAATCTGGTAACCAGAAGACCATAGAAAAGAATAAGCTCTGGGTACAGTTTTTCAAAAATGTGAAGAGAACAGGAATACAGGGAAATATGGAATTTGTGGGATTCCACTGGCTCGACTTAGGAATATTTAGAAATGTTCAAAACAGAGAATGAAACGCTTTGACTTCAGGGACCCCCCCCCCGCTTCAAATGGCCCCCCAAGCCCCCCAGGTGGCTGTAGGCAACATACTCAGTCTCACCGGCTACGAGGACTGAATAGAATGCCCTGCATAAACTCTACCCCAAGCGCGCTCTCTCTTCTTTCAGTTTTGCCATACTACAAGAAATCATGCTGTACATGGACCTTTCAACAGAGATTAATTTCTCGTCATTTTATATTTTGATTAGCCGTTCTGATTTTATATCAGCTTTTATTAAGATGATGAATGGTTGCCACAGTTTAACATGTTGTCTATTATTACTTGTTAATGGCGGTTTATTACCCCTGTATTTTAGTGATTAAGTGGATATGGATTTTATATAGATAATATGTGTTATGTTTTAAATAACTGCAAATTTTTCAGAGAGCCTGGGCTGATAGAACGATCTATAACAACCAACCAACAAGCACAGATAGACTTTGTCACCATAGTTATCATTCTAAAAGATGGCAAAGACCCATCAACTTTCACTAAACCTACTTCCAAAAGTTGTTCTCCAGCCCTGTATATTAGGCTAATTCAACCTTTGGGGCAACATCCCAGATCATTAAAACCAATCACCCAAGCGACAGACCACCCCCTTTTTCTCAAGTGGAGAGAGTGAGATTTTTGCTGCCGCCACAATATTAACCGCCAGCACACACTCCGGCTTTTCCACACAACCAAAGCTTTCCGCCCACACATGGAATGGGGGAACTGTGTGCAGGTTCTGGCAGTTTGTTTTTACAAAAAAAAAAAAACAGGCCGGCCATTTACATGATCCACATGGCATCCCTCCCACCTCAGAGGATGAAGACCCTAAAGAATTCGAGAGAACAATGACCCACAAGATGAAGCCAAGCAGCCATCCTGAAGCAGCGTTCCGCAACTGGATTCACAGCATCCATGTCCCTGCTCCAGGGGCGCTCCCATAAAATGAGGGTGGAGAGTCTCTTTCCACCTGAGAGTGCAATTTGGTGCCAGAGAAGCTCTTGCAAGCTTTTCTTTCTCTCCTTTTGGATAGTGCAGGTGAGGTTGAAGACCAAAAATTATAGCATGTTGTAGCTCCTACTGCCAATAGCTAAACAGCAGGGGCCTTCCTGAGTGCCATCCCTGAGGGAAGCTCAGAGGGTGCAAGCAGGGGGCAGGGTTTCCTCTGTGGTGGCCCCCATCTCTGGAACAATCTTCCTGCTGCAGCCCACCTGGCACCAAACTGGCTAACTTTTCAGTGCCAGGTTAAGACAGCCCTTCATGCTGAGGCCTTCACAGATTTTTTTGGATACCCAGGGGCTGAGGAAATGAGCCATCCAGGTGTTCTTTTAGATACACTCCTCATCATTGGTTTTAGCTGTTTTAAACTTTTTAATGTTTTTCTGATTCTGATATTTATTGTATTTTATTGTGCTCTTTTATGGATTGTTGTAAACCGCTCAGACAACTTTAGCCATGGGTTGGTATAGAAATGAAATCATCATCATCATCATCATCATCAGTTAGAGTAAGGGAACAACTTCACAAAAGCCCTTCAAAGGATGGCCCCCAGCAGAGTTGCTGCAGTACTTCCAGAGAAGGAACTTACTTTGCAATAACACTGCCCACAGAATTCGGTGGGGGGAGGGCCCCAAATTTTGCATGCTCCCCATTTTTCTCACCACTTTTCACATCTTCTCTAAAGCCATAGAGTTATGTCTCCAAGCACACACCTGTTGGCCAGAGAGAAACAAGGAGGGCTGCCTCTTCAAACAACTCCAGCAGGTCAAGCACAGGTATTTATTTTCTGATCAGCCCAAACTGAAACATAGAAATATAGAAACAGAGTGAGTCAGAAGGGGTCTCCCGTGCCATCTAGTCTCACCCCCGGCTCCAGCCATGTCATGCCCACCAGGTGCATGTCTAGCCTATCTTTGAACACCCTCACCAATGGAGCCTCAACCACCTCATGTGGAAGCCTATTCCATACCCTCGGGGTCCTAACTGTCAGGAAATGCTTCCTGACATATAAATTGAACCTGGGTTCCCTGAGCTTTGCTCCGTCCTGCCTTCCTCTGCAGGGAAGAACAGGTCTCTGCCCATCTCCATGTGACACCCCCTCACATACCTGCATGTCACCAACAAATCCCCTCTGAGTCTCCTCTTCTCCAGGCTGAAGAGACCCAGTTCCCTCAGTCTTGCTTCATACGGCATTCCCTGCAAACCGGCCACCAACCTTGTGGCCCTACGCTGCACTGACTCCTACCTGGCTATATCCTTCCTGTAACGAGGGGCCCAAAACTGAGCACAATACTCCAGTTGCGGGCACACCAGAGTCATATAGAGGGGTAGTAATAACTCTCTCGATCTAGAAGCCACAGTTCTGGCTATGCAAACCGGGGTGGCGTTCCCCCTCTTGACCACTGCATCACACAGCTGACTCATGTTTAGCCTGCAGTCAACCAACACCCTGAGGTCCCTTTCACAAGTGCTGCTCCCCAGCCACTTGTCACCTAACCTGTACTTATGACACCTATTCCTATGCCCCAAGTGCAAGACCTTGCACTTATCCACATTGAACACCATCCTGTTGTCTCCTGCCCACTTTCATAGTCTGTCCAGATCCTTTTGGATCTGGAGTACCTGCTCCTCAGTTGCGGCCACTGCCCCAGTTTTAGTGTCGTCTGCGAATTTGATCAGCAGACTGTTCACCCCTTCTTCCCTGTCGTTAATGAAAAGATTAAACAGGATCGGCCCCAGGACAGAGCCCTGGGGGACTCTGCTTGTCACTGGCCGCCATACTGATGATTCCCCGCTAATGGTTACCTTCTGCTTTCGGTCAGTCAACCATGCCCTAATCCATCAGACAGTGCTTTGGTCTATCCCAGAACTCCTCAGTTCTCAACCAGGATATCATGGGGCACTTTGTCAAAGGCCTTGCTGAAATCCAGGTATACCACATCCACTGCATCCCCTCCATCTAGCCACTTAGAAACATTGTTGTAGAATTTCACAAGGTTTGTCTGGCAGAACCTGTTTTTGCGGAAGCCGTGTTGTGTGGCTGTCAGCCTCCCTTCCCTATCTAGCATCACTAGGTCTCTCTGTATTATGAGACTTTCCATTGTTTTTCCTACAATGGACATAAGGCTAACAGGTCTGTAATTCCTCATGTCCCTTCTACTACCCTTTTTGAAAATTGGGACCACTGATGCCACCCTCCAGTCCTCTGGAACTTCACCCGTTCTCCATGAGGCCTCAAAAATGGAGGCCAGTGGGCGTGAGAGAACCCCTGCCAACTCTCTAAGTACTCTCAGGTGTAACCCATCAGGGCCTGGCGCCTTTGTAACGTCCAATGCCCGGAGGAGCCCATCGACTTCAAGGGGGGGGGTGATTCTAATCAATGCCCCTAAGTCCCCAGCCTCATCTAATGTCCTATGCGGATCCCCCCCCCCCCCAATCCTGCTTTGGGGAGAACACAGAGGCAAAATAGTCATTTAGCATCTGTGCCTGTTCCCTCATATCAGTCACTGGATCTCCTTCCTCCTTATTTAGTAGTCCCACCACTTGTCTCCCCTTCCTCTTCCTATTTATATGCTGAAAGAAGCCCTTTTTGTTGCTCTTGATATTCTTGGCAAGTCTCAGCTCGTAATCAGCCTTAGCCTTGGGAAGAATCCTTCTGCAACAGGCCTCCTCCTCCCAGTATACCCTTTTGTCTATTTGCCTCAGTACCCATTTCCTGGGGAGGTTCCTCTTTCGTCTAATCCCTCTAACCACCTCCTTTCACATCCATGGCGGCACTCTCCTTCCCCTCCCCACCTTGCTAACTGGAGGTATCATCAAGGCTTGCGCCTCCAAAACCTCCTTTTGAGTGCTATCCACCCCTCCTCAACTCGCTTACCTTCCAGTAACCTATCCCAGGAGACTTTCCCCAGTTTGGCCTTCAGTTGGACAAAGTTGGCCCTCTTGAAGTCCCAGCTTCTAGTGCTCGACCTGCTGCACGTCCCCAGTCCCCTGATCTCAAAGCAAAGGATGGAGTGATCACTCCCATCCAGAGCTTCCCTAAACTGCACCTCATCTATCAGCTCCTCCCTGTTGGTCAAGGCCAAGTCAAGGATATTTTCTCCCCTTGTTGCCTCTCGGACCCTCTGCATGAAAAAAACCTCCCTCTATAGCCTCTAGGGAGCGACGTGACCTGGCTGTCACCGCTGAGTGAGTCTCCCAAGTAATATCCGGGAGATTGAAATCTCCCATAATTACTGTCTCTCCCCCCCGAGATATCCTTAGAATCTGGCCTGTCAGGACATCATCCAGGGCCTCAAGTTGACCTGGAGGGCGATAACATACCCCCACTGTCAGGTCTCTTTCCCTGTCACAACCCCTAAGTTTCACCCAGACTGCCTCTACCGAATCCCCATCTGTGCTGCATCGTATCTCACTGCATCCTATCCCTTCCCTGACGTATAAAGCCACGCCCCCCACCTCTCTTTCCCTTCCTGTCCTTTCTAAAAAGGTGATACCCTTCTATGTTCACATTCCAGACTTGCCTTTCATCCTACCAAGTTTCGGTGATTCCCACCAAGTCATACCCACCTATTCCCAGGAGCGCTTCAAGCTCTTCCTGCTTATTACCCATGCTCCTAGCATTGGTGTACATGCACCTCAGCTCCTTCCCACTGCTTCCTTTCCTTGGAGTTCCCAGCCTCCTCCTTCCTCCCTTCCTCCCTGATACCTGGCCCCTCTCTGAAGGAGTCCTGTCAGTCCCTGCAGTACCTCTAAAACCCTGCTCCCAGAGCCCTGATCCTCCCCACACACTTGTCCAGTGCAGACACATTTCTGGGGGGCCTGAACCCCCCCCCCCGCTGGCTCAGTTATAGTCTTCTGGATGAAGCTCGCTAGAGCATCTCCAAAGGACCTTTTCCCCATCCTCGTGAGGTGCAACCTGTCCCTTGCCAAATGTCCATTGGCAAGAAACCGGGTGCCGTGGTTGAGGAACCTGAAGCGCTCCTTCTGGCACCACACCCCAAGCCAGTCGTTCACCTCGGAGGCCCTCCTGTCCCTTCCTGGCCCAAATCCCCAGATAGGTAAGATTGACGAGAAGGCCACTTGGGCCTTCAGCTCGCTGAGTTTCTTCCCCAAGGCCTCAAAGTCCCGGGTGGTCCCAACCACACCCTGCCTGGCCACATCGTTTGTGCCCACATGGATCACCAGGACCAGCTGGCGACCCCCGGAGCGAACAAGACGCTCCACTCTGTCCTTCACATGCCGGATGCGTGCGCCCGGCAGGCAGAAAAACCGCACACAGCCGCCTCAGTGCCCCTCAGCAGGGAGTCCCCAACGACAATCACCGGCGGCCATGCCCCGGCCCTCGCCAATCCTGCAGCGGCCCCCTGGCCCATGTGCTCCCAGGCTGGGGGTCCTGCTGGTCCCCTGAGGCCTCGTCAGCCCCAGCCTCCCCAGACAGAGATAACCTGCTTCCCAGCTCCAGGTTGGTGCCAGGAGCAGGAGGAGGCCGTGCTCCTGCTCCCCCGGCCAGCTCCTGCCTTGCCTTCGCCCGTCCCCTGGCCACTCAGCCCTCTCTCCCAGCCTGTGCCTCTGCTGCTCTGCCAAGAGGCCCGAGCCAAAAGGGCTGGCAGTGCCTGAGCGCGGCCTTCTCAGCCCCTCAGGCCGGTGGCCCCGCCCCCTGCTCCCTCCTGGCCCCTCCCACCTCCCTGGCCCCGCCCCCTTCCTCTCTGCTGCTCCTGGCCCTCTGCTCCCCTGCCCAGCTCCTGCCTTGCCTTCACCAGTCCCCTGGCCACTCAGCCCTCTCTCCCAGCCTGTGCCTCTGCTGCTCTGCCAAGAGGCCAGAGCCAAAAGCAACTGGACCTGGCTTGTCTGAGTGCAAGGCTGGGGCTGCAGAAGGAAGCAGGAGGCACTTCTGTTATGAAAGACCGATGTGAATGCTCCCAGCTCCCCCCACCCCCCACAGAGCAGCCACTTGAGGCAGGCGAAAAAGCCGGAGAGACTTGTCAGTCGTGCCCGCGGGCAACCAAATTAGGCCATGCTTGTGTTGAGGAGGAGAAGACCGACAAGCAGGGCAGTCGCTGCCACATCCAGTTCGTCATTTCAGACAGATGCTCCGGAACTGTCTGACTTTCAAAAATACAGCCTTGGGTGGGTCTGCCTCCTCACCTGAGAGACCCCCGTTCTCCCCACACAACCTCCCACCTTGCCATTCATCTGGGCTGGACAGTTCTCAGGGCACTGCTGGTGTCATCACTCGAAACTGCCAGCCCCTTGTGCCCCATTTCCCTCCAGAATGCATGCCAGGGGAGGGGAAGCCTCCTCTGGCCCTAATTTCCCAGTAGAATCAGAGAGCTGCTTGGTGGGCTTCCTGGAAATGGATCTGGGGGGAGAGGCACGTGGGGACTGAGGGTGGGTGTGCTTGGGCAACGGCCGAGGGCTTCTCCCCAGCAGAGCCAGATGACTGGGTGCCTCTGGACTTGCTCCTCCGTTCAGTGGGCCAGTGCCCCTGCTTCCCACTCTGGCCAGGAAAGGGTGCCTGGAAGAGGGAGCAGGAGGGAAGCTGCTGCTGACCTGTTCATGGCATGGCTCAGGTTGGAACAACGATGGGAAAGAGGTCAAGCAGCCAAAGCGGCAGGTGACCAGGGACACTTGGTGGGGGAGTTTTGCTCAAAGCCAGAACTAGTGGGGTGAAGCTGCTTCTGGGACTCATGGAATTGTGGGGGCAGCATGGAGGACTGGGAGGGAGGGAGCACCTGAGAGATGCCAGGCGCCACGCTGCAGGCAGGGAAAGCAGATGAGGGCTGGCCACAGAGTTGTGGGAAGAAGCACGGGGCATCGTCCGAAAGGCCAGCCAATGCGGGCCTCTTCTAGACCTAAAGCATGGCTTCCTCTCAGCGCAATTATTTTTCCTTCCATATGCAAATACAGTCAATTAACCCACCAAAGCATGCAATTTGTCAACTTCTTCAGTCGGATGACAGTGCTACGTTGTCTTCAGATATTCCTGGGGAAGCCTCAAACCCTACAGGCATCTAAATTTCTCCAGCCGGTTCAAAATGGCCAACCTGAAGAAAGTTAACAGAAAGCCAAGTCTTTATTATCATAGCCAAGTTGCTAAATTGTGAACTAAGCATCTTCCACAAACTGTACTTGCAAGACCTTTGATCCGAGCTACCTGGCTGCTCCATTTTCATCAGGTATGTTGGAGAAAGAGCTAACGTCTTGGAAAGAGATCTGCTTGGATCTGGCAACTCTGCAAGGCCAGTGGAAAGTCCAAAGGCTACACTTACGAAACTGAAGCATCGCCAGTAGGAGCAGGAAAGGCCAGCCTAGAGCTTCTGGTGCCTGCTGTATGGAATCTGCTTTCCAAGAATGGCCACACTGGCTTGCTGTAACAATGATTTACAGCACTCGCCCTCTTGGCCACCGCATCACACTGCTGACTCATGTTTAGCCTGCAGTCAACCAGCACCCCGAGGTCCCTTTCACAAGTGCTGCTCTCCAGCCACTTGTCCCTTAACCTGTACTTATGACACCCACTCCTATGCCCCAAGTGCAAGACCTTGCACTTATCCACATTGAACGCCATCCTGTTGTCCCCTGCCCACGTCCATGGTCTGTCCACATCCTTCTGGATCTGGACTACCTGCTCCTCAGTTGTGGCCACTGCTCCCGTTTTAGTAACATCTGCAAATTTGATCAGCAGACAGGTCACCCCTCTTCCAGATCACTGATGAAAAGATTGAACAGGATCAGTCACAGGACAGAGCCCTGGAGGACCCCGCTCTCACCAGCTGCCATCCCAGTGATTCCCCACTAATGGTTACCCTCTGCTTTCAGTCTGTCAACCATGCCCTAATCCACCAGACAGTGCATTGGCCTATCCCAAAACTCCTCAATTTCTCAACCAGGATATCATGGGACACTTATGAAAGGCCTTGCTGAAATCCAGGTAAACCACATCCTGTTACCACTTCTCTTCTCATCCATGGCGGCACCCTCCTGCGCCTCCAAGACCTCCCTTTTGAGTGCCATCCACCCCTCCTCAACTCGCTTGCCTTCCAGTAACCTGTCCCAGGAGACTTTCCCCAGCCTGGCCTTCAATTGACCAAAGTTGGCCCTCATGAAGCCCCAGCTTCTAATACTTGACCTGCCACTCAGATGTGTCCGCTGGTTCCAAACACGGAGGACTCAGCACTGAACTGGAGCACCACAACACCAGTCTATGAAACCCTCACATGGAGACTGTTAACTAAAATGACAGGGCACACGGGCTGGAGGGTTGCTTCTCTCAGGTCTGGTGCTGTGCCTTTATGCAGCCTCGAAGGCAGAATCTTGATCATGGGAAGAGGGGAAGGAGCCCTTTGTGGGCAACGTGGTGGATGCACTCACATGAATGTATACACTCTGACGGAAAGGGATAACGCAAACACCACAGCTGAGTGTTGGCTGGTGTTGGGTCAAGAGTGCTGACTGAAATGTATACTGCCATGTTGTTGAACCTGGCAGAGGCAAACTATGGTGATGATCTCACAGTTCAGAACTGGACACAGGATGTTCATGATTAACAAGCTATGTTTTAGCAGAGATGGTCACAGTCCACTGTTTGTGTGGGGAAAAAATGGTCACTCTGGGAAATCAGAAGGGCAGAGTGACCAGAACATCAGTGGGTGGTGCAGGAAATGTTTAAGGATTAGCCACACCCTCCATAGAAGCAATTTTGCCCAAAATATTTACAAGTATGCCGATAAAAATAATTTCGATTGAAAGTTCCAAAGCTGCTAGAATGGAAAAACAAAAAGAGGCTTTCTTGAATACTTTTGCTAGTTGAATAGTTTCTGCTAGCAGGAAAAAGGGCATTCAAGGTGGTTATACAACATGTAAATGTAAGGTGCCCTACATTTTAATTTGTTTACCCAAAGTAAGCCAAGATGCTAAATCAGATTCCAATTTTATTTACAGCAGTTTTTCCCAACCTGGTATCTTATTTATTATTTTATTTATTTATTAAAACATTTTTATGCCGCCCCATTCGCCGAAGCCTCGGGGCGGCTTACAACAATCTTCCACATGAGTCAGACTGCAACTTCCATCAATCCTAGCCAAGATGGCTCAATGGCAAGAATGCTGAGAGTTTTAGTCTCAAACATCAAAAGATACAAAGTTAAAAAAAGGACCATTTTTAGCAACAGTCATTTTTTCTGGGGAGAAAATCTTCATTTTTCACCCTGGAAATCCACAGCACTGCACAAAACTGAATGTGCCTGCAAATTGCATTCAGGAAAAAGCAGTGTGACGCACTAGTTGCTTGGGAAACTCCAAGATAAGGATTATTCCAGGGGTACCAGAATCGGGAAACTCCAACATGAGGATTCAAGTGCTGGCAGAGCAGGATTCAAATCATGGGTCTAGTTTGAGTTCATGCAGCAGTGCTTCAGGGAAGCTTCCACTGAACAGCATGTTGCTGAGCTGCCTTTACACGAGATATGCTCTGCCGTGAGGTCCCTCTGCAGCCCGTTGTTACTGAACCCTGCCAAGTGCATAGACAGGCCAGGCTAAGAGACGGCTTTGGCAATCTGGCCTTCCGTGCCACTGCCCATGGCCTAGAGATGACGAGTTGATCAGAGGCTGAAGTTCTGTGATGTGCTTGCAAAATGTGGTTGCAGAGCTCGGTGACTGATCAGAGCCATCAAAATTGAGAGGTCTGGAAAGCTCAGGATGCGCCTGCAACTCCTGACCAGACTTAATGGTCCAGCAAAGCTTTCTCCCATGGGAAGTAATAAATCCCATGGTTCAGACACTGGGCCAGGAAATAACCGACTGGTAGAGGAGAAAACCTTGCAGGGGCTTATACAGTTCTGAGTCATGGGAGAAAGGGACTTTTTCTCTCTGTGTGTCCCATAATCCTAGAACTTGAGGTCACACGTTGACAAGGACTGATGGGAAGAACAAAGAATGGCTTCTGCTCACAACGCTTCAGCAGTAGGAGGCACCAAGCTCCGACCCCTTCTGGCAGTCACCTTAACACAGTGCTCATTCTGTGGGCCACCTTGAGCATAGTTGTGGAAGCCAGGTGATACACAGACCGTTTCCTAGGGTACGTATCTTGTTCTTCAGGACAAGCAAATTGCATTAGAACAGAAGACACCCGGGCCTGTGTGCCCTCTTCACACTAGCAAGCCTGCCTTTGCCACTGTATGGACTAGTTTGTTTAAAAACAAGAACTGTGAACCTCCGTGCTCTCTGTCTCGGAGCAAACATTTCTTTCTCCACTTCTGCCATCTTTAGACCTCCTCCATCTCCAGGGAGGGACAGGCTAGATTCCCGTCTGGAGCCCTGGAAAACGGTGACAGTCAATGTGTAGACTGGATGGCCAAAGCATCTGGAAAGTCACTGCTCCCTTCGTGTCTCCCCAGGGACTCTCTTGGCTAGGACTGATGGGAAGTATAGGGCTAAACACCTGCAGGTCACAAACTGCCCACCCCATGGGGGGACTCGCTGCTGAGCTACATGGGCTCCTATAGGGCCGCCTGTGGTGGTCCACTGCCCGGGCACTGAGTCGCCAGGCTGTCTCAGTGACTGTGAAGAGGCTGGGCAGGTGGGCACAAGCGCAGGGATGCCTGCTCCCCCCACCCTGGGAAGGGGGCTCTTGCGATACACATGCCTTCCCCCCAGCGCCTCTGCTTGCCATGAGAGATGCTTCCCACGTATTTGACTGCATCTCCAGTTCGGCTTCATTAAGTCCATTACCCACCCAACTCTGAATTTGCCAGCCAGTTCAGGTACTCAGACAAGTGCACAAACCTGGATGTTCATTTTTGCAAAGGAAGCCAACTGGCAAACTCCCCATTTCAGAGACCCCTGGAAGCGCTGGCTACCTAGACCTGCAGTGATGGAGGAGGAGCTTGGCAGGCCGATCAAGCGGCCGACAGGCTGCACGTTGGAGAGCAGGTGCAGTGGAATGGCCTCCTGGTGCTTTGTGTCCCCACCCCTCTGCCCCCTGGCCCCAGGGAAAATGCTGCTGCTCCGAATGCATCGCTTCATTTGGCTGAAAATCCACGTATCTGCATGCGATTCAGTTGGAACCTCCTGGGTATATACGTATTATATGTCAGTCATTCAGTTTAGCTGCTTCCTGCATCCAAGTTCAACTTGCCTTCCAAAGGGACTGCCGGAAATGATGTGCTCTCTCTAAATATCTTTTAGAAGAATGGCTCAAAGAACCTCCCTTCCGACTGCTGCATTAGAGCTGTGGTTGTCAACCTTTTCTATGCCCCACACCTCTGGAAAATGTCTGATTCACGCTTGCACCCCCTACGAAAGCAGTATCACATTTGAAGATGAAGAAGTCAAATTTCTAATTTTTGAACCAAAGATTAACCATATAGGGTACTGCGGGTGAACAAACGCAACTTAAAAAATAAGCCTTTAACTCAGTGCATAAAATTCACATATAAATAGAGCACTTAGGGAAAAAATGTCAACTGTAAAATCGATCCTGATTGTTGAGCATAAAATTCAAGGACTTCTTTGTCCCTGCTTCCCATTCACGATCTTGTCCAAACATGGAACTCGCAGGCCAATGGTGCTCTGCAACCCTGCCTGTGGTTTCAGGAGATTCCCAGATTTTGTCTTGATTGACAAAAGGGAATTGAATCCAAATGCAAACAAAAGAATAATAAATAATTTTATTATTGGGATACATTTTGGTAAAAAAAAGTCATGATTTGCCAATTTTGGTGAATCAAGAAGCAGCCTCCTCCTTTGTTGCACCCTCTGAACTTGCCGCCTCGCGCACCCCAGGCTGGGAGCCCCTGAATCAGAAAGCCCCTTTCCCAAGCAGGTGCAATGAAGAAACATCAGCGAGCGAGCTTTGCACCCATCCATTTTGTTTTGATAATATTAATATGGCATCTGCTGTATCTCCTGCTGCCTTTATTCAGTTTCACAGCTTTCAAGGAAAAACAAGGGAATTGTGGTTCGCCGCTGAAAAGGGGCACCAAACTGCTATAGTGAAAGCTATTTCAACTTGTTTATTTTGCACTCCAGTAGCAGTCAGGGAGGCTTAGGCTGGCCTCCCCACTTTTGCTGCTGTGCGATGGGCCCAAAGGAGGAATTGGTTCCAAAGCACCTAAAATCCAGTCCTGCTTTAGAGAGCATGCTGCTAAGGGACAGCTTCCAAACAAACTCAATAAATAAACTAATACATTTCAGAGATACAATTCAACCAGAGACACAAGGCAGCTCGTCCCTTTCCTAGCTTGGCAAGTTCTGTTTGCATTTACTACAGCTTCTGTAATCCCACAGCTGTCACATCTGGAGGACTGCAGGTTGGGAAAGAAAGAACTAAGGAAACCCCGATGGGCCAACATCCGTTGATGCTGGACAGACCCAGCACAACTCAAGATACCGATACACATGCCGAGGCATGAAACAGGTTCCTCATATTCAGAGCAAGCTGGATGGAGAAGCTCGAGCTTCCTTTCCTGTTCCAACTGCTCCAGCTGTGCTTACAGCATCCTTAAGCACTAGCATCTGCCCACTGTCTGTTTGAAAGAGAGCATGGAGGTGGGTTTCCATCTGCCCTGTCAGATAGCTAGGATCTTAGTTGTGTGGAGATGTGCATTGGGAGCCGGTACCAGGGGAAGGCATGGCTGGGCACCCACTGGGAGTCCCCTGTTTTTGTTCTTCCTCTCCGTCCTTGTACCCTGCCTGTAACTTTGGCCCGGGGGTGGTGGTGGGGAGGAGGAGGGAGAGGAGCAGCAGATAGTAGAGGGGGGAACAGGGACAGCTGGGGCCTGTGGCAATGAGAAGGCAGACCCACCAAGGGAGGGGGCCCACGGAAGGCATCTTGCCCAAGGGCCCCCCAGTGTCTGGAGGCTGCCGATCCAGGGGTGGGGTCTGGTGAGCTCACCTAGTGAGTGCTGCACTTCCTCCCCCACCTGCCCTCTTCACAGAAAAGGCCTCACTGATCTGTGCTCCGAGAACAACCGTGTGGATGAAAGCCTCACAGGCCACCTGCTCAACACAGGAAATTCAGGTGGCTTAGGAGATCCCACTCCTCTCACAACTTCTTGCTCCCTGGCTGTATGGGATGACAACTTCTAGAACCCCTGACCACTGGTCATGCTGCTTAGAGCTGATGGGAGCTGTAGTCCAAAGCACCTAGAGGATACCAGGTTGACTACCCTGAGTTACACTGACCACTCCTGTGAAATTCTGTACAGCTCTGTCAATTAAAAACGAGCCATTTTCCTCTTCTGTTTACTCCAACCAAGGACCTGGCATATTTCACCTAAACATGGAGTGGCTCTGACAAACCAGCAGAATTTTATGGTTGCAGAAGCCAATGATCTGTCATGGCTTCTTTCATCTTCTTGGCATTTTTCTGTTGGAGTTTACCATTACAACTACTCCTTGACTGTCAGATACCCATCATCTCTAGCTCTGCCCTCTCGGTCAGCAAGAATGGGCCGCTCCAGCAGCTCTTGGGAAATTCGGAGAGGAGCACCATCTGCCACCAGCTTTCTTTTCCCACTTCTCCTTTCTGCTCTGCCAACGTTGCTCATGGGACTTGTTCAGCATATGCTTAACCTTCTTGGTTGCTCTCCCCTGAATTGGTTCCAATTTGCCTGCATCCTTCTTAAGAATGGAAGCGATCCTGATCCTGCACCCTTGCTTAGGAATGTGATAACTGGTCTGCAAAAGCAAAGCAGGTGAGATCTTGCCCAGTATCCATTGCAAAAGCCTGAACAACAAGAAGGCGCTAAGGAATTCAGCCGAACTGGACCAAACCTGGCCAGCTGAACCTCACTCAAACTGCCGCCAACCCTCCTCCCATGAAATATATTTAAAGGGCTTTTTAAAAAGTATTATGTTGCTGCCTATCAATCCAGCATTCAGGGGAGACTCCAGAAAAACCAGTTTGGGGAAGGAAAGGGGTTTGAAAGCCGTGAGGATCAGAAAGTCCTTGCTATACACAGGTGCTGAATCTGCTGTGGCAAAAAGCTGGAGGAATGAATGGGGGAGCGGGAAATATTCTGCTGAAGTAGTTGCTACGCCACAGAGCTGGGTGGTCGTGGTGACAAATGGAGGGAATGCATCATCCCACAAGTAGGACAAAGGAGGAGACAGAGTGGCATGAAGTCTGGATGAAACTTGTCATATCTGCAGAAATCTGTAATTTAAATGGAAATGCAGTTTCAGCAAACTTGAAACTGGGCATCGACTGGAGAGCCCTTCCAAACAGTCAGTCCTGACAAACAGAGGACTGTCCTCTGTCAAGTAAGACAAAAGGCCACCCTAACTCCAGGTCATTCCTGCAAGGGGTGCAGATGGAAAGGGCATCGCAAGGACGCTTCTCCCATGTGCCTGTGAAGAGGAAGGGCTCTGATCTCTGCAAGAGACACCACTTACTTGTAATCAAAGGGATGGGGGAGAAAATGCAGACCCCAAGAGGGTACATATTAGCTTAACATTTGCCTAAGCTGCTTTATGTGGAGAGGTGCAGCTTCAGAATTCTGCCACTTAAGCAGAAACACAAGATGCCTTAGCATCATGGCAAAGGCGAATCGTGAGGGGGAACTTGGAAGCCCATTGTGACTCTTCATCACTGAGTCAGGCTTGGATGAGACAGCCCTTCCAACAGAGGACTGTCCTCCCTCTAGCAGGGCAGGTGGCCACCCTCCCTCCCTCCCTCGCATCTCCTGTAACAATTCAGGGCGCAAGTGGGGGGCTGGGGGCTGGGCCTGACACCCGAACTGTGGCTGCCAATCACCCTGGGCTGGGTGGATGAGGGCCTTGCTCCATATAAGAGAGTTCCACGTTCTCCAGAAGCAACCGGCAGCCCTTCGTCAGCCTTACCATGACTAAGCATAAAGACCAAAGTGCAGCGGATGGTTTTATAGCTCATGGTTATAATCTGCTCATCACGATATGGTTTTATAACACCCCGTGTGCAGTCCAAGATCTTTCTCCCACCCTCTGCTCGATTCTTCCCCACCCCAAAACACAGCCCCAACAAAAGCAGGAAGACAAAGTGCAGAGGTGCAGTTCTGGCCATAACCAGACAAGATTCCACTGCAAGAAACCTTTCCTGCATGAAACCAAGTCCACGGAGCTGTGAGGAGGCCCTTTCACGGCCTCTCTGGAATGCATGCATGGTCCTTTCAACAGCATCGCATAAGAGCAGAGCCCACGTGTGATGGACAGAGAACTGCTTGCCACTGATAAAGCCAGGCCTTGCTCTTTCTTCCAAGGAGCAGAAAAACCTACACTGAAGTAGGAGGGCTGGGGGATCCTCTGTAGGGAAAGAAATGGCTTGAGGCAAAGAGACTCAGAGGAACCCGCCTCTTCACAGAAGGAGACCATCTTACGTAATGGGGGACACATACAGTGTGGTGCGTTGTGATGAGGAAGACACATGAATGTGATGTGGCAGGTGGGGGAAGAGTCTGGGAAAGGGACGCAGCAAAAAGGAGAGGAGCAGTGTAATGCCAGGAGCATCGCTTGGCAGGACAGTGTTGCCAGGCCTTGGCTGGGGAGCGTGAGGGTGCTCCAAATCAATCACCCGCCATATAAGAGAGCCTTCAGGGAGAGCACGAAGTAGTAAACACCCCCCTGCCTTCTCCTTCTCAGCACCCTCCCATCAAACAGAAGAAATTATTATATATTTTTGTATAACATTGTTGATTGATGAACACTGCCCAGAGACTCCTGGTTGGGACTATTGGATGAAACTTTATACATCAAATCAATCAATCAATCAAATATTTTTCTGTCAACACAGGGAAATTGTGCATTTTCTATAAGAAGCATGACATAGAAACACCGAGAGTCAGAATGGGTCTCCCGGGCCATCTAGTCTGACCTCCAGCTCCACTCATGTAATCCCCAACATGTGGTTGTCCATTCTTTCCTTGAACACCTCGCTGATGGGGCCTCCACCACCTCCCCAGGCCTTCCTAGGCAGCTTATAGTAGGAGAATATTTCACATCACCTCTGATGTGGTCCCATTATAGTTACAGAACCTGAGACTTTCTGCATAAAACCATGTAGCCCATCCCCAAATAATGAACCTTCTTCAGTTAACCTTTAAGTTCATAACTAGTTCTCTCTTCCTTGCAGTGATTGAATTTAGGCAAAATGCCTTTGAGGAGAAGATGATGTGATAGCATGTATGATAAGTGCATGGGCTTATTTGGTGGGAGGCGCTCCTTACGGATCGGAACAAACATTGTAATGCAGTGGAGACAGATGCTCAATTGTGCATCTGTCATTGGAAGCCATGCACATTTGGGGCTGGGAATGTTCTACAACTGCAAAAGTCAGTCCTAAGTACAGAATTAATCATTGTTTGAAATCACAAAACAAAAAAGGATCTCCAGTCCTCAAGGTGATATAGACCTGAGAGACTAGAAGCAATGCTTAATTAAATGTCCAGAGCTGGGTTGGATTTCCAGGGGTTCCAGGGCTCAAATTAAGTGCTCTGCTTGCCAAGCACATCCCCACAGCTGCCAAAGCTGAATGACTGATACTTTTATTGACATGACCTAGACCATACTGCAAAATCCAGCTCTCCATGGCCCAGACACCAGTCCCCTGCTGGAGAATCTGAAGCTTATTTTTTCAGCCTAAAGCCTGTTCAACTCCACAATACTAGAAGGAACTTTACTCTGCCCTGGAAAAATGGTCAGCAATCCTGATTAAGTGTGTGTGTGTGCGTGTGTGTGTGTAGGGGTGGTGGTGTTAGTCTCCAGCACAGTTCACCTGCTCTGGGGATTTGCAGAATCTGGTAGGTGGGCAGCTTCTCTGAAGTCTACAGTCCATCAAAAAACAAAACAAAACCAAAAAATCAAAACCCCCAACCTAAGCCTTTTAGTTCACAAAGCATCTGTTTGTAAACTAATTAACCTCTTTGCTAAAATGTGCACAAATATATACATTAACAGAATGGTGTCAGAACTCACAGTTTAATGAACAAGCAGCTAAACACCACTGGGGGCAAAAAGGCATTTTTATATAACCTTTTCATTCTGCATGATAACAAACCAGAACCAAGCCTGCCTTGGTCATAAAATGGGCCCTGGTTAAAAAGTTCCCTGGTTAAAATTTGCCTTCATCGATTGAAACTGCCTTCTGTGATTTTAGCCGATTAATACAACCAGGTAGCTAAGCAAGACAGCCCAAATTTCAGTGCAACCTCCTCACAATGTTTGCTTGCTTGGCAATGCATCCGAACTTTAAATTTCTGGGATCAGTGTACCTGAACTTTAACACTTCAGGGAAGATGCCAAAACACAAAAGAAAGGAGGTCTAGCCATGCTATTCTCGTGGGGAGGCCCCGGTGGAGCCCTTCCTAATCCTGAAGCAGGGCTGCAGACGGATAGAATTTCAGGATCGGGGGATGGAGCAGGCGCAGGCCAGGAAGTGAGAGCGGCATCCTCAGAATGGAAAGGCATCCCCGGCGTTGTGGGAGGGGAAAGGGAAAGGCCCGGATCCTGTTTCTTAAAGCAGCGTGTGGGCGGGGGGAGGGGGGGAGCAGATGGTCGCAGCCTGGACGGCCCCCAGGGGGCTGGCCTGGAACAAAGCAGGGCGCAGAATTTGGGGAGCTGCGTCCATCAAGGTGTTTGGCTTTTCTCTTTGGACAGGCGGCTCCCTAAAATAAAACTGGAGAGAGGGGGACGGGCAAGGAGGGTACACAAAGTGCCTCTGGGAAGAGACGAGGCAAGAGGCGGGCACACTGGGGCATCCAGAATGGAATCGGGAGAGGGGAGTCACCTTGGAAGCGGCGAGAGGCAAGGAGGCGCACAGAGGGATGTTGGGGAAAGAGGCATATCAGGAAAAAGGGAGAACCCCCCTCTTAAGAACCCCCCCCCCCCCAAAAAAGAGGCTAGAGTAGAGGGAAATACTGGGACAATACCCTTCCAGAAAGAACCATACAGCGAAGCACAGAGAATATCTAAAACGGGAGGGAAACCAAGACAGAATGCGTGCGTCGGACTCCAACCATAGAAAAGGCTTATTCACGAAAGGTGGGCTTGCATGCTATCCCCACCCCCCTTCCTGTATAAAATGCGGTAAGACTGTCATAATAATGGTGGCGAAGAGAAATCAGGATTCCCACAAAATTATCGAATGAGGTTAGAATTGAAATTCTCCAGCTACCGTTAGGAACCGAGGACGTACTATTACGGAGTGGGATGGTGTAAACTGCTGACCCGCAACAGTAAGGAGTTGGACCCGATGGCCTTCCCGGCCCCTTCCAACTCTTCCATTCTATGATTCCATGCATTCAAAATCAGGAATTCCCATCGAGAGATTGAAGGCTATACAATCGGGGTGGTTGCGGGGAGCCCTACGGGCACTCTCGCCCCCTGGGGTTCCCCGGGGTGGCGGGAGATCCTCCGCAGCACCTCCGCGACTCACCACGTCCAACGGACCACCGGCTTGCTTCGCCCTCCGCCGCCTTCGCTCCGTCTCGGCCGCACCACGGAGTAAAGGAGGCCGGCGCGCAGCTAGCTGGCTGGCTGGCCGAACGCGCCGCAGCCAATGACAAGCTCGCTCTCCCGCTCCGATACGGCGCCGACCAATGGGAGCCGCCGGGCATGACACACCCGTGTTCGAAGGAGCCGGGCGGAGAAAGGAGGGAGACCTCGCTGGGAGGCGGGGAGGAAGGTGCGTGCGGACACGGGTCGGAGCTCGGTCTCGAGAGTCCAAGAGATGGCGCTTTGGGGGTGGAGGGCAAAGGCGAAGTTCGCTTCACCTTAGTTTTTTTGGAAAATAACTAGAGGCAGACGTAACATTTTCTTCTTTTTGCAAGCAAAGTGGTGCCAGGCTACCACCGTTTTGTTTTTCTCCTGGTGACTTGACCTTTAACGTTCCTCTTGGCCCGGTTTAGTCAAGGGAGGGGAAAATTATTCATAACATGCTCAGATGCACCCTTTTCCACTTCAACCGATCCGGGCTGAATGCTGGCTAGTTCTGAAAATGCGTTCTGGGGCCTTTTATTTGCTGGTGATGGTATTTTACAGCGCAGATTAAAAGTGTATTCTTACAATATACACTACTTACTTCTGAGTATAACATCTAGAACGGCATCCTTAATTTCCTACCCAAAATCATGACTTTAGTTAGACTGCAAGAATTATGAATGCAAGAGAAATGCTAGGATTAATAATGCAGTGTTCAGCCCAATTTTCCCTTCTTTGCAGTGTCTGCAACTTGTTTTGCAGTATCTTTGTAAAATCTTTGCAATATATTAAATATATAAACAATGCAAAAAGCAGGGCAATATAATTAACATATAATTGAGAAGTTTAATGTACAGCACAGCATAACCTCCCCTCCCCTCCCCACTGACCAAGTGTGTCCATCTGCACACAACCTTAAGGGATGTCTTTTTCTGCAACATCCAGCACTGGCATTGCCCTGGCAGGTGATGCTGGCTGGGGCCTGGCCACCTGCTGCAGTGCCTGAGACATAAATGGCATTGATGGCCCAGCTGATTGCCAGCAGCATTTTACGGAAACAGAAAACACTGCTAGGAATGGTCTCCCTGCTTAGCAGCACGAGTTGTGGGAGTGCCCAGAAACATTTCCCACAGCTTCGCTTTTTCTGGCTGGAAGCACCCAGCCCTCCAGGATGGCTTCAGCCTGGTGCCCTCCAGGTATGTTGAACCACTAGCTCCACCATTCACAGCCAGCTAGGGATTAATGTTCTCTGGAGTCGTTTTAATTAGGCAAAGAGCAAGACTAGTGGCTAGTTAATTGCACCGAGATGTGACAATGGTTGTTAGTTTATTTTTAATAAACTAGGCAAAATCAATAATTCTGTTGACAGGTGTATAAGCCATGGCATCTGGCTGGTACCTCCTTGGATGGGGTGGAGCGTGCTCTACCACTGGGCCATAAATGCTGAAGACATACAAAACAGGAGCACTGCTTCATGCCCCCCACAGCATCAAGCTGACTACTATGAGAAAGCACCCTGCAATTCTTCAGCCCACTCACCTGGGAATAAATCCCACTGAAAGTGGAAGGTTTTTTGGAGTAGATACAAACAGGAGTACAGTGAATTGAGTACTCAATGGTGTACTTGATGAGTAGGCATGTCCAGAACCAGGGTGTACCTTGGAATGATTCAGCACACCAGTTCATGTATTCTTCAGTATTTCTCTTCTGACAAAGTAGACAGCAACACATGCAGGAAGGTGGTTTAGGCAAGCCCCATGTTATAGGTGAAATCTAGCAGCAGAGAAGTTGACCCAGTAATAAGCAATTGAGGTCACAGTGTCCAGCAGCTGTGCTTGCCCTCTTGTAACCTCCTGACCATTTAATTTGTCTCTGAACCAAGTTTTGTAACTGGTGCTGTTTATTAGTTCAGAAGTTAATCTGAGAAACAGCCATCTTCGAACTAGCATAGAATCAAAGCTCAAAACTTGTCTCAAACTTTATTTCCAAATTTCTCATTTGCAAATCCCAATATCCTCTCAATAAATAGCATTTACTAGTTATTGACAGAATATATTTGATACCTATTTCAGTACTTGGTAACTTCTGACAGACCATTGCCATTTGAACTGACATGCAATGAATTTAACCATGGATTATATTTAACAGCTGGGCAGCTTAGATTTCATATTCCATGCCTGCCAAAACAAAACTTCAACAACTATCAAAGCACTCAAAGTCTGAAGTAGTATTTTACAATATATCAAAATCCAAGTAGTAAATCTGGAAATACGTGAAAGTGCAGCACTTACAAATAAACTGTATGGTTGGAAGAATGCTCCGCTTTCCAAAAATTCACCTCCCTGACTTTGGGATTACAATGGCAAACATATTGCGTCAGCCTATTAATTCCAGGGGGAAAAATAATTGTTTGCTTAGAGGACAAACTGCTCTTTTGACCCACCAATCCTTCCCCCTTTCTCTCTCCCTGCCTAAATTCATAAATTACCTTGATTTTCCCAGTCCAGTTCTTCAAATATCTACTGAGGCATTAATACCTCAGGGTGCTGCCACCTTTAATCATGCCATGCATTGCATGCTGGCAAAGCTTAAGAACACAGAGTTAAGTACAGGTGGTAATGCTCTGCTGAGATTTTCAGGAAATTATCTGCAAATTTGGTAAGATTTGCAAAAGGGGGGTGGGGGATATGGAAATTCTTTGGCCAAATCTCAACAGGCAGCATGAAGCAAATATAGAGCTCATTCTTCTGGCCATGGTCCTGAACAATACACCTTCTTCATGCCATTGCAACAGGCTGTTTGGTGACATCTGATATGCAGCTTTGCTACTGTGAAAGAAATCATATCACAATGCTCCTTAATCATAAGTTTCTCTGGCGAGCGTAAGGGAGACTTTCAAAATCCCACTGGCTGTCATTTTGCTCACATCAGGATGAGGTACTCCTCCCCAACACCAGCAGGTCCCAAGAGCAGCTGACTCAGAACCGCCAGAGCAGTCTTCCCAGCGCTTTTTCCGTGGGGCCTCTCATCTCTCTCTTCCTTCTCCATACTGGCTGCTCGTCAAAGCCTTTTTTTTTAATTGTCTTGCCTCTTTTGTGCACGTGAAAGCAACGGGACCTGATTTAGCCATGACTTGATGGGACCAAGTCCCAACTCATCCAGACCGGCTCAGCTTTTTGCCACAGTACACTTGGGCAGGATTCACACACACTCTGACATCCCAAAGGCTGCAGTTTTCCTCCCACTAACTGCTGCAACAGCTTTGCTGGGGCAAAATGGAGGCAGGTATGTTAGAAATTTCTAAGAGGGTCCTGCTTGCTGATCCACATGGCCTAGGGTGCCCTAAATACACCCTTTCTCACTGGGGAAGAGGCATCTGCCAGTGATCGGGAAGGCCTCTTCGCTGGGGCAGCCCATTGCTGCAATTCCTTCCCCACTAAAGCCCAACAGGTGCCAACCTTGGTGGTATCCCGGCACCTGTTAAAACCTTACGTAACTTGTGTTTGGTGGCTTTGAATAATTCTGTTGGTGAACTTTCTGCTTTAGTTGTGGCTTGGATTCTTTTAATTATTGCTTGAAAACATTCTGTACATATGAGGGTGGCACAGAAAAAAATTATAGAAATGAATAGCATTCCTCTGCAGTTAGTTATGGGACCAAGTTAGGCAGCAGAGTGTACGAGAGCAAATTTTACAGTGAGGGGGAAAGCAGGCAGACAGAACGAACTGCAGAGCCCGAGAAAGCACACAGCAGGAAGGGAAACACAGCAGCAGCCTTCTGACTGAGCAGACTGACGAACAAAGGGTGACCTAGGAAGCCATGCAGGCTGTGAAAGCCTATCCCATGGGGGACCACAACCTGCCAATCCAAGACTGCCATCACTATGAGCTGGCAGGGCTCATTCTGGAGGAGCACGCCTTCCATTCTGAGGAATGCACCCAGGCTAAATTTCCCTGCAGGATAAGGAGCACAGGACCACAGCTGAAGCAGAGGTTTCACAGACAATGTGGAGCTTAGGGAGCATGGAAGAGAGACAGCAAAGCCGAAGTGCATGGGATGAAGCTCCAGTAAGGCACCATGTCAACACAACTGCCTGGGCTGGCTGGCACGGGTGCCTGCAAGCCGGGATGACGCCCATCGCAAGCCGTGAACGAGCTTGTTGAATTTCTGCATCCCCTCACATCTTCTCAGTGGTGGCCATTCACGCTTTTACTGAGGAGTCATCAAGGAGTCAGGATGCGTGCACACCGAGCTACCGGACCACCACCATTGTTCAGTCGTACCTGAAAACTGGTAGACTTCTGGAACGGATCATTTCAGACTGCAGTTTAGGGAAGAGTCCTATTTCTGAATGCAATATATCAGCTCATCTTGCCAGGACTGAATCGGTTCTCTACATACAGGGAGCTTTTTCTCATGTGTGGAAGGCACTCACACCTGTGATACCCTGCCTGCAATCTGACGTGGTCTATTTCAAGATTCTGCTTTGTCAAGCCTTCTACAAAATGTACAGAGCAGCACTCACGCACAAGCACCCTGGGTAGAACAGGTGTTATAAATTAAGGCAAATGGGAACAGACTTGGGACTTGACTGGTGGGCTGTTGGAGAACTGAGCAGAAACTGGGTCTTCTGCTTGAAGACCCACCTTCAATGCTGTATTTCACCTTAAATCCTGTGTTTCACCTCTGAGTTACTCCTTTGTTTTCAAATACGTGCAAATACTGCTGTTCATTTTTGTTGTTTTGCTGTAATTCTCTAGACAGCCTCTTTAATCTTTCTTTGGTATAGGGGAAAAGGCTCAGAATGTTGGATTTAGCTCTTAAAAACCAGAAAGCAATCAAATCTCTTTCCAGCTTCTCGCCTAGCTGGAAAACTTTCTAAAGAAAAACGCTCACAATTCTCACACAGGATGGGCCCATACATGAGATCTTTTACAGTGGACCAGTTAATTCTTCACATTCTTTTGTACTTGCAGTGACAAAAATGGTAAAGAAAGAAGACACTTGATTTATTGAAAGAATGCTTCTGTGCAATGCCAGGGCACAGAGGTACTACACAGACACTTCCTAAGAGGAGGAGAAACAACTCTCCCCTCTCGTTCTATGGGCAGCATTCTGCTGTTCTTTGTGTTCATGGGCTCTGATGCTGCAAAAAGCAACAACAGAATGCCCAGACATAACCCACCCAAGGCCAATGTCCTTTTGTTTCTGTAATCCGGTCTGTTCCGGTGCACTGAAATACAACTCTTAACCCTCCTAGGTCATTCGTAAAGCAGCAAAGGGTGGCTGGGGGTGCCATGAGCAGTGGCCAGCGTCTCTGGGCAGCTCCAGATGCTGTCTTCAGTCAAGCTGTAGTGACATCTAGTGGTAAACTGCTTATGCTCTCCTAAACACTCCCCACGGCCCCCAAGGAACAAAATACTGTGCCGCGTGTGTTGGAAATTCAACAATCCCTGCATTTCACAAAAATCAATGATCTGGACATGTCCCCCTGAGAGACCCACTTAAAAAGCAACTTAAAAACCCATATAAAAATGCCTGATAGCGTGTTGAGTTCAGAGTTGGCTTGCTTCTGTTGGTTAACCAATGGTTTCCGGAAATGTCAGAAGCAGAAACTGCCCCGATTGATCGTTCTCTTGCAGGCTACTCATACTGCATAGTGTCAGCCTTTGGTCAAAATGGAGAGCACACACAGGCTCTGGATGCTGCCCAGACCTGGACCCAGGAAGCGTGCTCTTCTCCCTGGGCCAGGAGTATTCCTGGTGGAAGATACAGTGCAGCCTCTAAAGGTCACTCTGCTGAAATGAAGGAGGATTAAGATACTCACAGTTAAGTTTAATTCATTTCAATGGGTTTACGCTAAGCAAGAGTAACACTGGCTAATCCCCATGGGTCTCTTGCACCTGTGAACCACTGCACAACACTGTCCTTGGCTCTCTGTGTAGTGTTCCCTTCTTCCTTAATTTGCCTTGCCCTGGCTGCTTATTATTTGTATTCATTATTACTTCGGGAGTAGACAACATGCAGGCTATTGCTCCCCACAAATTAAAAGAGTGTTTTTGACCAAAAAAAAAAAAAAATGTCATCCTTACCACGTGAAGAGTGTTGAAGGGTTCAAATTTGGCTGACACAAAAGCAAATTCAACTTTTTAAACACTAAAGTCATGGTGCAGTTAGTGACAGAACCTAGGAAGCAAACTGGAGATGTTTAATTTAAAACCATTTTTAAAACAAAGCATTTATTTATTTTTTCCCACAGCAGTAGGAGCATCCACCTCCACAGAATTCAAGGAATTGTGGGTTAGGCTGCGAAGGAGTAATTGGCCGAAGGTCACCCAGCCAGCTTCATGGCAGAAACTGGGTCTTCTCTTAACTAATCTGGCACTTTAACTAAACTGCCCCTCCATCTCCCATCCCCCCAAGACCGTTCCTCAAACTTTTCATCCTGGGTGGCGGTCCTTCATGCCTCCTGGTTCCCAACAAGAGAATCTTAGTCCAAATGTGCCAAGCACACCGAACTCACCAATTGTTTCAGTGGTTTCAGGCAGCCTCCCGGTCCTACAAACCCTGCTGCTCTCAGGCAGGATTTTCAGAGCTGTGCAGCCATTCATGCACAGAAGATGCAGCTTTACTATACAAGAATTTGTTGCTGCACGTAGAATTTAGGATCCTAAATGCCTTGGCTCAGAGGATGGCCATTGTGTTTCCAAGGAAAGGTAATGTTTTGTGACTTCTCAGAAGCAAGAATCATTTCGGAACTGGATTTCCAAGTAGTCCAGGAACATGGCTCCAAGGGCCAATGAAATGCCTTGTTCCCCTCCACACTGAGTTGGAAAAAATTACACTGAACAAGCCAACTGTGTAATTTTCATTAAGGTATAAAAAAAATGGGAGCGTTCAACTTTCCTTCCCACAGCATGAAGGCTACTCGTACCCTGGGCCAGAATGTTTTAAAGTTTAGTAATGCAGAACATAAAGCTTTAGGCAAAGGGTAGGAAATATAGCAATTGGCTTCCCCATGGCATGAATTTGTTTGCAGCAAGAACATGAAAAGAACTTGTGGCTTGGAAACACAGAAACAGAACAATTCAGAAGGGGCTTCCTGGGCCATCTAGTCTGACCCCTGGCTCCAGCCGGCTCCACTCATGACATGCCTAACAAATTGATTGGGCCCAAAGGTTTCAGAGACTAAAGTGTTCTTCATCAGATGTATTGTGACACTAGGGCTATCTTACAACCTCATCTGCTCATTCTTAAAGCGCAACTTATTTTTGTTACAAGAATGAGACTGGCACAAGCACTTGGGAACTGGCAGCTGTTCTTGGGAAGCAAATCTTTGAGACCCTCTTTAAAGCTGCATATCCCAAACAGTTAGCCTTCTGTAACAGTTTAAAATTTCTGTAACATAAGCATATGAGCAAAATTGTTCATAAATCACAACCCACCTATAATTGCAGATTAAATATATTTAATCTGTTTCTAACACATACCCAAGATCAATTTGGTTCCTCATTCCATTCGGAGGGTAATTTTGAGCAGAACCCTACAGGAAAATTACTCTGAATGTCCTCATGTTCTACTTCAATCCTTTTTGGGTTGGGGGAACACCTTCTTTCGGCAGTAATCTTCCATAACTCCTGTTAAGAATAAACATTTCAAACTGATTAACCTCACAGGCCGAATTTTAATCAAAACAGATTTTTTAAAAAGTAGGCATTCCCCTGAACATTTAAAACTTGACTGCATCAAGATTATAATTAAGAAGAGAAAGGAAGCAAACACTGGCTTCTGCCATCAGCCTAAGCTCACCAGGAAGCTGTGCCCCTCCTTCTCGGGCACATCAAGGTGAGCAGGAGGCCAACCTGACCCAGCCATCAGTCAGTAAAGGAATAGGTGCAGGGGGTGGCTCCCCCCCCCCCCAAAAAAAAGGCCAGCTACTATTTTCTGTTGCCCTGAGACTGCAGTAAGGGGAGCAGCCCTCCACAGGCACCACCTGCCAGCCAAACAAGCAAGAGCTGCCCAATGCTGCTCAGTGTGAGAACTCCCGTGAGGGAATGTGCACCGATGCCGACTTACGACTATGTTTTCCAGTAGCAAGCAGCTGATGTGCCACTTCCACCTTTTTCCTTCACTCCCCTTCCCTTTTCTGTCTCACTCTGCTTTTAATCCTAGTGGCAGGATCCTCTCCCTCATTTTTTAATTGATGGGAACTACTTTGGGGGAAAACTGAGTAAGCACACCCATCACCTTTGTATGGAAGGTTCCTTAAATTTGATGTTTCTGTTGAGCTTTTGAGATAAGAAAAGGAAAGGGGATCTACCCGTAGATCTACCCGTATCTACGAGATGAAGAGAAGCCTGGACTGACTCTCACAGCACACGGAACTGATTTAAGCACCCATGGATGCATTTTTGTATTTTCAACTAATATATTCACTGCTTCCAAGCAAATCCATCCTTCTCTCTCTCTGTAATCTATTCATGTGTGCTGGTCAGGCTGTCTGGTTCACAGGCTGAGGCTGCAGGGCCACCCACACTTCTCCAGGACGATCTTCATGGAGCACAGTGGGATCCGCTTCCAAGGGAAGATGCACAGGATCATTGTGCTTGTTACTGTGTGTGCTTGACATGTGCTTACACAACAGGATCTGGTTTGTGAGGGTAAAAATTCCTGCTGGTTCCCAAATGGCACCCTTCTATTTCACATTTCCTTCATTTGATGCCCTTCCTTCCTACCTACATTTTAGAGTTTCAAATTTGTGTTTTCTATACTGGATTTTGTTATAAGACAGGACTTTAAGACTGCATTCTAAGGAAGTCTGAGTTTCCTTCAGAATTTACGAGGTACTTCCTAATGATTTTCTCTGGAAGGCTAAAAAAGATTACTTTATTCTTAAACTCAGTGCACCTCAGCTTTGGTATTTTTCGGAGCCTTCTTTGGGGTTATAATCACTTGGAGAGTATTATCTTTCAGAAATAAAATTTCTGGAAACTATTTTAAAGCTGGTGTCATCTGTTTTATAGTCTTTGGAGAGATGGGTTGAGCCTTCTTAAGAATAAAGAGGTTTCCCAGCATCTTGCAACCTTTTCTCTCTCTGGGGACCTGTGGCAGATGGCTTTCAGTTCCTCTAATGCAGGGGTCGGCAACCCACGGCTCTGGAGCCACATGTGGCTCTTGAATGCCTCTGCTGTGGCTCCGTCGTTTGCGTCACAGCCGCCGCCGATCCAAGGCCCGTGCCGGCACAGCAGCACGGCCAACACAGTGCTTGGAGAAATCGAAGAAAAGTTTCTGAAGAAAACCTAACATTTAATGAAACTTGGGTAGATTCATTTTCTTTTACTGCTGACGAACTTATGGGGTTTGCTGTTTAATGCATGCAGCCCTTTAGCACTGACTTTGACTCTTCAGGAAGCTGTTCTCCTATTCAAAATATATGAAAGGAGTCCTACTAGTTTATAATGTAAGATTAAAAATAACAGCTTTTAGTGACTGAACAAGAGCTGCAGCTAAATCATAATGAAGATATACATAGCATTAAGGTAAAAAACGATATATGCAGTGCTATCTTCATTTTCGATGTCAAAAGGGTTTTGCGGCTCCTGGTGTTTTCTTTTGTGTGGAAAATGGGTTCAAATGGCTCTTTGAGTATTAAAGGTTGCCGACCCCTGCCCTAGACCATCTTCTTTGAAAGCGTGACAGCATCACGCTCCCGACCATCAATGCAATGCACACCCTCGGGGGGGTGTAGCAGGTGTGTTCCCATATGGCCTGCCAGGATCCTACGCCATGCACAGCAGAGAAAAAAGTGTGGAAAGGGTTTCCCAAAAATAAACAGAAAACCAACAAACACAAAATTTGACATACCTCAGGAGATGCAAAACAAATACAAAATTGCTCATTTTCCATAATTCTGGTTAACCAAAAAGAGTGATGCACGTGAGTTTCAGCCCTTCAGGGCCAGCATGGTTTGCAAAAATGATAAATGACTCTTTGGGTGAAGGCAGACATCACTTTTTAAAAGTGGCATAGGCAGTTGTATAAACTAACACACACTTTTCTCTCTTAGGATTATCTTGGAAAACACCACTGCTGGGTTTCAAAATAGGTAAACAATGATCGAAGGATTAGTGCTGTGACATTACCAAGAAGCACTTTTATAACTTTTTAAGATGTTTTCAGTAACGTGATGTACATCTGTTTCTATATATGCTAGTCCATGTGCTTTCAAAACAAAACAAATCTGATATAAAAGGCAGGACAAGACAGAAGACTTAGCGTGCAATCCAGTGAGGGTGGCCATGACCCCCCAAACTCGGATTATGGGCATCCTGTGCACAGTGGGAGAAGCATGGAGGCAAAGGTTGCTCTTGCACTCCTCTGGTCATGTAAAGCACTCAGAGAGCCAATTTTGGGGTGTTCAGCCCTGGTGTGAGAGGAGGTGCTGCACACTAGCAACACCGGCTTCCTCCTCTCCCCATCTCCAGAAGCCTGTCTCTGAGGTCATCCTCGCCAGCCTGTTTCTTTCCTGCACTGGCCGGAAAGGGCAGGAAAAGAATGTCCAGAGTTCCGAGTCCCAGCTTCGACATCAGAACAAGCTCCTGAGGCTGGAGGTGGGGTTCAGATCTCATCATCATCAAGACAAATAGCAAATCTGCACTGGCACATCAGTGAAAAATGGGCTGCAGTCATTCTTGTCTGCCCTTTTATATTTTAATATGCAGTGCACATTAATCACGTTCCCAAGGCTGTTTACAAGAAAGAATACAATGCCTGTTTTCACCCTCACCTGCCACTGTCCACCAGCAAACTGGCTGACAGTGAAGATCAAACCATTTTCAGCACTGCTGAACTGCTGAGTTCAGCCAGGTGGAGAATACAAGAAAATAGTTTTGCTCCGCTTTTATGATTAATCCGAAAAGCTACCCAGAGGTTATTTAATTTGTCAGACAGTGGTACCCACCAACTGCTCAACCCGCTCATAAACAATATGCTGAGGAAAGGAAAGCTGAACGGGTTGAGTGGTGTATCTCATCTTGTCATCTCTGATATTCAGCAGGTCCTTCAAGCCACTCTGAAAGTGATTGTATGCTTCACACACAACATCCATATGCCTTCGGGTGAAGTTGAGCCTGGCAGAGAGACATCCATTTAAAACACATCACAAAGTATCTGTACAAGACTTACCTTTACAATCAAACAAAAGCAATCGGATCCCCCCTACCCCCATGACTCCAGATGCCTTCACACCTCTAATTAATGGAAGAACAAACACTTGACTGTATTGTGGCAAAAATGTCAACAAATCCTCAGGCCCGAGTGTAAAGAGGATGGACTCTCCTGGGGCTTCTTGAAGATCTCCCAAGAACTAAGGGCTTTACTCTCAGATTCCCAAGAGCTAATTCCCTTCACTCACTTTGTAGCTGAACTGGCCTGGTGTATTCTACCCCAGAAATCAGCGCAGGGTAACATTAATACACTGGAGTTAACTGGAGGAGAGGGAAAAATTCACCGTGATGACACTGAAAGCGCCACAGCAGCCCTGCTGCACCGGCTCACAGCCCTCTCTGCATTTGCCCCCAGCAGGCAAGTAGGCACCCTGGGGTGCACATAAACAGAACACGAAGCCACAGCCCTCTCCCACAGCTGCTCCCTAGGGACAGGTACCCAGAGCTATGCTGCCTGTTCCTGGGGGCGGCACACGACCATGAAAGAGAGTGAGCTCAAAATCCCAGTTTCAAGCATCGCTTCAGCCAAACATGTGCTAACAACCATCTTGGCCTCTTTCCCTGCCAAAGCAGTGGGAAGAATCCATATTACAGGATGCCTTCAAGACCATGTCTATAGTATGCAAAGCATTTCAGTGGAATGTAAATGCCAATCATAGAAGAAGCATGAAGGTCCCAGAGGCCTTTCTTTCGTCGTTTTAAGACTCTTCTATACCGCCATTTACTCTAAAGGATCTCATCACGGGGTGGGGGGCAGGGGGGTGTTCAGTCACAGTCATGCCTGCCTCTCTACAATCCCACAGACCACGGCGCTCCACGCCCTCCTGTCCTCAACCAAGTTCCCCCAAATCCATGTTCACTGCATCAGTGACGCTGCCTAACCACCTCATCTCCTGCCGCCCCTGGCCCCCTTGCTGTCAATCATTCCCAGCATCAGGGTCTTCTCCAGGGAGTCCTTCCTTCTCATTGGGTGGCCAAAGTATTTGAGCGTCAGCTTCAGTATTGGTCCTTCTAAAGCGGCGGTTCCCAACCCCCAGGCCCAAACAGATATACACAGAAATAGAGCGAGTCAGAAGGGGCCTCCCGGGCCATCTAGTCTGACTCCCTAGTCTGACTCCCGGCTCCAGCCGGCTCCGCTCACGACATGCCCACCATGTGCATGACCAGCCTATCCTTGAACACCCTCACCGATGGGGCCTCAACCACCTCCTATGGAAGCCCATTCCACACCCTCGGGGTCCTGACTGTCAGGAAGTGCTTCCTGGCATCCAAACAAAACCTTGGCTCCCTGAGCTTTGCTCCGTTGGAGTGCGTCCTGCCTTCCTCTGCAGGGGAGAACAGGTCTCTACTCACCTCCGTGTGACATCCCCTCACATACCTGTATGTCCCCAACAGTTTGCAGGGGATGCCGTACGAGGCGAGACTGAGGCAACTGGGTCTCTTCAGCCTGGAGAAGAGGAGACTCAGAGGGGATATGTTGGCGACATGCAGGTATGTGAGGGGATGTCACGTGGAGATGGGTAGAGACCTGTTCTCCCCTGCAGAGGAAGGCAGGACGCGCTCCAACGGAGCAAAGCTCAGGGAGCCAAGGTTCCATTTGGATGCCAGGAAGCACTTCCTGACAGTAAGGACCCCAAGGGTATGGAATGGGCTTCCACAGGAGGTGGTTGAGGCCCCATCGGTGAGGGTGTTCAAGGACAGGCTGGACGTGCACATGGTGGGCATGTCGTGAGCGGAGCCGGCTGGTGCCGGAGGTCAGACTAGATGGCCTGGGAGACCCCTTCTGACCCGCTGTTTCTGTTTCTCTGCATGAATCTCCTGCGGTCTTGTGAATGTGCTACAATGTCCACCAGAAAGAACCAATCCTTGGCAACCACCTAACTCTTCGATGGTGGACATGGTTGTTGACTCTGATCTCTGAAAAACAGGTCTCTCACATTGCTATTTTCATCTGGTGTGCAGCAGCTGCTGGGAATGTGGGGCAGTAGGGGGCTCTTGCAGTCATGCAGTGCTTGAAGGATCCTGTGCGCAGCCGCGTTGCCACAGCGCTGGACTGGATGTACCCATGGTCTGATCCAGCGAGACTTTTTGTATGTTCTTATGCTTTTTGAGACCACCTAATCTGCGCTGGAAAGTCCTTTGGGAGACAGTCTTATGTCTCCCAAAGGAGAGCCTTATGCAAGTTGCAAACCTTCTAGCATTATCAACAAGCAAGATAAAGCAATCATACTGTAATGCATGTTCTGCTTAAGAGTCAAAGACATCATTCACCTCTTTTCTACTGACAAGTAGATTGTGGAAGGGTTAGTCAAGTTGCTAGTGATTCGGTACAGCGTTCTGAAAAAGGCATCTGTTAGATCATCATCATAAAACACTAGGAAAAAAAAGACAAACAGCATCGAGATCATCTGGATTTTGAGTTTCTTCTGCATTAAAACTGATTTAAGAATATCCTGTTCTTTATCCCGAGCCTTCAGAATGCAGTTAGCTACACTTCAGTTCTGAACAAGAAAGACTTTTCAGTTCAGGGCAGGAAGAGATGCAGCTTTGTAACCAGGAATACAGGTGGGATGAATTTCACAAACTGCTTTGCACTGAACAGCTTAGGCTGCAATCCCACCTACCTGGAAATAAGTCCCATCCAATTTGATTGGATGTATTTCTCAGTAGACACACAAGATTGTGCTGTGTATTATTTAGCTTTTGGTCAGCTAAAATTATGATCTGACCCTGCTGTATCTGCAATAGCTTTTACCTGCTATATTTTTCTATTCTGAAATATTGCACAATTCATTGGGCAGGGCTGCTATGGAAAGGTACAAAGCTCCTCCCCAGCCCCTCTATTTTAAGGTGGATCATCCAGGAAATACAGATTGTGCTTGGTGCCCATTATCATTAGCAATTTCTGTTTCTGAACTGTATAATTCCTCTCAACTGTGATATTTTTCTAAGCCATGTGTGAGGTTTTCCTATCACCATGTTAAATCCAGAGAAAGCTTTGTTTCATTTCATTTTCCTGATTTCAACTCTCTCGTTGGTTCCACCTAATTTTAAAAGCATTCTTTCAAAATTGGCAAGTTAAGTCAGTTTTCTCATTTTATGGCTATAACAGGGATTAGTGAATTCTCGAAATACTTACAAGTATTCAAAAACACAAAAACGCATGGAGCACGGGATTTAAAAATAATCCCCAAGTCTTTGCTTCTTCAATGAGATTTCCAGATTTATTTTCTTACCATCAGCAGCAAGTATCACAGTGGAGAGATCATGCAGCTCCACAATCTCTTTTTCAGACCAACTGTAGGGATTTTCAGGATCTGCATTAAAATATATATTTATTAATCAACCAAAGACACATGCATTGGTTACTTCCCAATTGGACTTTTGTAACGCACTCTACGTGGGGCCGCCCTTGAAGACAGTCCGGATACTTCAGATGGTTCAAAACAGAGCAGCCAGGTTGCTGATGGGGACTGGGCATTACTCTCACATAACCCCAGTCCTCTACCAGCTTCACTGGCTCCCCATCGAAGTCCGGGTTCAATTCAAGGTGCTGGTTATCACCTACAAAGCCCTTAACGGCTTGGGACCTGGATACCTAAAGGAACGTCTGCTTCCATATTTGCCCTCCCACCCCTTGAGATCAGCGGCAGAGGCCCTCCTCCGGGAACCCTCTGTGAAAGATATTAGGAGACTGAGTACCCGGAGGAGGGCTTTCTCTGCGATGGCGCCCCACCTATGGAATGCGCTCCCCAGAGAGGTCCGCCTGGCGCCATTGTTATTTGTTTTTCAGCGCCAGGCCAAGACCTTTTTATTTAAACAATATTTTAATAACTGTTAATATTATTTATTGGTTTTAACTTCTATAGCCAGGGTGAATCCAGATTTTATATGTACTATATATATGCCTGTCTATTTATTGTATTGGAAGCCGTCCCGAGGCTCATGCAAATGGGGCGGCATACAAAAACTCCAAACAAACAAACAAAGTAAAAGATTTTTTAAAAAATTACTCAGGTCCTAAAATGGAAAATCTCATAATAGGGAAAGCTCTAGAAACCCTGGATAGGGAAGGGAGGTTGGCGGCCATGCAACACGGCTTCTGCAAAAATAGGTCCTGCCCGACAAACCTTGTGGAGTTCTACAGTAAAGTTTTGAGGTGGCTGGATGTGGGCGATGTGGTGGATGTGATTTCCTTGGATGTCGGCAGGGCCTTTCACAAGTTGAGAAACTGATGAGCCTTGGGATAGACTGATGCATTGTCCAATGGATTAGGGCATGGCTGACAGGAGCAAGAGCAGAGGGGGATCATCAGGGTGGTGGCCGGTGCAGAGCGGAGTCCCTCAGGGCTAAGTTCTGTGGCTAATTCTGTTCAACATTTTTATCAATGACCTGGAGGAGGGGGTAACCAATATGCTGACCAAATTCGCAGATGATACCAAAGTGGGGGTGGTGGCCACAACTGAGGAGCAGGCACTCAAAAGAATCTGAACAGTGGAAGTGGGCAGGGGACAACAGGATGGTGTTCAATACAGATAAATGCAAACTCTTGCACTTGGGAATCAGGAATATGTGCCATAGGTACAGGATGGGGGACAAGCGACTGGAAAGCGGCACTTGTGAAAGGGAACTCGAGGTAATTGTTTATAGCAGGTTAAACACGAGCAGTGTGATGTGGTATTTAAGAGGGAAAATGCCACTTTGTATAGCCAGAAGTGTGGCTTGCCAAATCGAGAGCAGCACTGGTACTGCTCTACAGGACTCTGGTGCGCCCACAACTGTAGAACTGTGTCCAACTCTGGGCTCCACATTGCAAGAGGGACACAGCAAGGTTGAAATCACTTCAGTGCGGGGTCACAAGGATGGTAGCTGGATTTGGGGGGATGCCATATAAGATGGGGTTGAGGGAATTGGGAAGGATGTGTCTAATGGGGCAAAGCTAAAGGAAGTGGGTTTTAGGTTTGAGGTCAGGAAGTACTTCCTGATGGTTAGGACCCCTAGGATATGGAATGGACTTCCACAGGAAGTGGTGGAGGCCCCATCAGTGAGGGAGTTCAAGGAAAGATTGGCCACCCACATGCTGGACATTATATGAGTGGAGCTGGCTTGTGCCAGGGGTCAGACTAGATGGCCCAGGAGGTTCCTTCTGACTAGCTATGTTCTTTATGTTTCTACCAAGCTGACAACTTACAAAGTGTAACACAAAAGAAAAAAGGTATGGAAAGAAAAACAAGCAAATTCAGGTAGCAAAACTTTGCCATTACATAATAACTTTAAAAATACTAAATAGTGGCACTAAATAAGACAGTTTGTATTTTGATACCCACGCCATAGCAGAATATATAAAACAAGTGGGGCTGAATTCTTTCTTTCTAAATCTAAAGGACATGTAAGATTACCCTTAACAGCTTGACTTTTAAACTCTGATTAAAAGAACAAGAGTTTCGGCAGTGATGTAAGAGATGTACTTTGCACATGCTCAAAAACTAACCCCTTTGCTCATACATTCCAAAACCAAGCCATCCGCTAAAATGCTAAATAAGTTAAATTAGTAGCTCAGTAGGATGGAGAGAAAACCTCAAAAGAGCCTCTGCTTACCAGTACAAAAATCAGCTTTCATCCAGTCCAGAACTCTGACTTTAACTTTACTGCCTGTAAATCAGTAAGAGAATAGGTAAATAAGTGGTAACTTATGTTTAGAGAAAAGTCTACTAGAGTTAAAAGTAAGTAGTGAACTAACAAGACTGGAAATTGGCATCGTATCAGCTAGGGCATTCTGTTAAAAGAGTCTGTCTCAGTTTTAAAAAAAGAGAGACATACAAGCAAGTCCTCAAAATAACCACTCCAAAAGCTAGAACAAGATTTAGTCAATATGCAGAACATACTAACAATTCTCTGTTCATGACTGCTTGTTCTCCTACAGAAATACAATTCCCATAACCCCAGACTTAGTTCCAGACTTGTGAGAAGCTGAAATAGATACAAATATCTGGGCAGATCACAATCCTGTAACCATGACACTGAAATGGACAACAAAAACACCCAGATGGGTATTTAATAAATCTCTATTAAAAGATAAAAATTTTAAAGAAGAAATAACCAAGGAATTGATTTTTTTTCAAGTAAATAAAGCTGAAGAAACCTCTTTGCAAAATGTTTGGGATACACCTAAAGCATGTTAGAGGTCTGATAATAACTTATTCAGCAAAAATAAATAAAAAGAGAAAGCAGGAATGCTTTAAACTAGAAGATGAATTGGCGAAGCTTGAACAGGAGCTTCAGAAAGACCCATCAAAAAAGACCTTAAGACACAAATGAATATTTTAAAACACAAATTGAACCTCTTACATACAAATGAACTTACCAAACAAATGAAATTGACTAAACAGAACTTTTTTGAAAATGCTAATGAACCAGGGAGATGGTTAGCCTACAAACGAAAGAAGGAAAGAGAAAAGAGACTAATATATAATTTGAAGGATGGAGAAGGACAACTGCAGGTACAAAGTACGTCAATCAAGAAAATAGTGAAAGACTTTTTGTAAAGCTGTACCAAAATAAAGAAATCCCAATTGAGAAAGTTAATGAGTATATTCAAAAGGGAACTTTATCAAAGTTGTCGGAGAAATACCAAAAAATATTAAATGAGGAAATAACAATTACAGAAGTAACTGAAGCGATCAAGAGACAAAAGAATGACAAAGCCCCATGGTCCGGATGGTCTACCAGCAGAGTTTTATAAAGCTTTTGAAGGAATCCTGTCCATGCCCTTTAAGGATATATGTAACGCGGTATTGTCAGATGCTAAAATACCAAATACCTGGACTGAGGCAAATATTACCTTAATACCAAAAGAAGACATGGACTTGACACAGATCCAAAACTATAGACCTATATCACTTTTAAATGTGGATTATAAATTTTTTGCCTCTGTAATGGCAGAAAGACTGAAAAGGTATCTAACGGACTTTATACACTCAGATCAAAATGGCTTTCTACCTACATAGAAGACAAATGAAAACTAATATGAGAATTATTTTGGATATTCTAGAATATTATGAGAGTCACTCTGAAAAACCAATGGCATTATTGTTTCTTGATGCACAGAAGGCCTTTGACAATGTTAACTGGCAATTTATGAAACAACAACTAGCACAAATGGAATTTGGTGGAAAATTTATTAATGCAATATCAAGTATTTACCAAAAACAGACTGCCAGGATAATAATTAAAGGAGAACTTACAAATACTACAGATATTCAAAAGGGCACAATACAAGGATGTCCTCTATCATCATTGTTATTTATATGGATTTTAGAAGTGCTAAATAGAAATATTAGAGAAGATATGGATATTAAAGGTGCTAGAATTAGAGATGAAAGCTATAAATTGCAAGCATTTGCAGATGATCTAGTTTTTATTCTAGAGGAACCTTTGGTAACAATGTCTAAACTTTTACAAAAGATAGAAAAGTATGGTGAAGTTACTGGGATGAAAATAGAGAAAAGACGAAATTGCTAGTGAAAAATCTCACATTGGAGCAGAGAATAATCTTGATGGAACAAGTAGATCTTCAAATTGTTAAAAAGGTTAAATATTTGGACATTTTTCTTACAGCTAAATGTACTACATTGAAAGAAGATAATTATGATAAGCTACTCAAGAAAATTAAGAGTGAACTAGAAAAATGGGTTAATTTGCAACTATTGCTGTTTGGAAGAACAGCAATATTTAAAATGAATATATTACCAAAGTTTTTATTTTTATTTCAAACAATTCCCACAAAAATTGATAAAAATTTTTTGATGATCTAAACAACCAGATTCTGAGATGTGTATGGCAAAAGAAGAACCAAGGATTACATTAAAAATATTTCAGGAGGCCAAAGGGAATGAGGGTTTTGGCCTGCCTGATTGGATGTTGTATTACCAAGCTTCTGTCTTAACGTGGCTAAAAGAATGGATAACTTTAAGAAATAAGAGAATCCTTTATCTTGAAGGGCATGATCTACAAATGGGTTGGCCTGTGGTATGAGAAGTGTAAGGCACATGGTTGTTTTTTAAATCATTACAATAGAAAGTCATTAATGCCGGTGTGGGAAAAATTAAAGACAAAACTGTACACTAAGTTGCCAAGATGGCTTTTGCCTATGAAAGCTCTCGTATATCCAAACGTATTGAATTTTGATAAGATTGTGAGATATGATGATATTCTGGATAATGATGGAGGATTGAAACCGAACCAAGAATTACAAGAACAGGGAATTAATATTTCTTGGTGGCATAAGGTTCAAATACAATTGCGATATGATAAAGATTATAAAATGTGGGGTTTTTATAAGGAGTTAACAACATTTGACCAAGTGATCTTAAAATCAGATGAGAAAAGGATTAAAAGACTGTATAATTTTCTTTTGGATATGAGAATGGAAGATGATCAAGTTAAGGAAACTATGATAACATGGGCACAAAATTGTGGATATAATATTGAGTTACAGAAATGGCAAAAGTTGTGGGAAAGAAATATCAAGGTAACTTTAGCAACCTCATATAAAGAAAATCTTTATAAAATGTTTTATAGATAGTATCTATCGCCAAATAGATTAACAAAGATGTTTCCAAATATGTCAAATGGATGTTGGAAAAGCAAACATAAACTGGGTACTTTTTATCACATGTGGTGGACTTGTGATAAGGCAAAAAAATATTGGACTAAAATACATAAATGGCTTGAGGAAATGTTACAAAAATCTTTAATATTTAAACCTGAAGTCTTTTTACTAGGCATTGTACCTGATGATGTTGATAAACAAGCAATGTATTTGATTCTACATGTAATTACTGAGGCAAGGATTGTATTTGCCCAACATTGGAGGAGTGAAGAACCACCCACTGATGAACTGATTTTAAAAAAGATTCTGGACTGTGTTGAGATGGACAGACTGACTTTGTCTCTGAAGGAGAAAGAGGATACATACTTCTATCAAATTTGGAACTCTTTTTATTATTGGCTAGAGAAACGGGACTATGTGTAGACTTGAATATGTTTACGGATTGCTATAAAAGAAATAAATAAATAGGGGGCTGACCCAGTAGGTCTGATGTTTCTGATGACTGATGTTTTTTAGTTTCTCTTTTAGTTTGTAGAAAATAATAATAAAATTTACTTAAAAAAAAAAGAAATACAATTCCCAGAGTAGATTTAAAATGTATGAATTATCTTTGCAGAAACAGCACCCAAGGTGACATCCCAAAAATTATTAAAATAAATAAAAACAATACATGGCATTAAATGTCACACCTCCTTCATGGATCACTGCCTTGTCGTGGTGAAGGGGCTTGCGTAGCTCAATGAAGCTATGAGCTATGCCGTGCAGTGCCACCCAAGACGGACAGGTCATAACAGAGAGCCCTGACAAAACGTGATCCACTGGAGAAGGAAATGGCAACCCACTCCAGTATCTTTGCCATGAAACCCACATGGACAGTACCAAAAGGCAAAAAGATATGATGCCGGAAGATGAGCCCCTCAGGTCGGAAGGTGTCCAATATGCTACTGGGGAACAGCAGAGGGCTAGTACTAGCAGCGCCAGAAAGAATGAAGTGACTGGGTCAAAGCTGAAAGGACACTCAGTTGCAGATGTATCTGGTGGTGAAAGAAAAGCTCGATGCTGCAAAGATCTATGCTCCATAGGAACCTGGAATGTAAGATCCATGAATCAAGGCAAGCTGGATGTGGTCAAACAAGAGATGACAAGACTGAACATCGACATCTTAGGAATCAGTGAACTAAAATGGACAGGAATGGGTGAATTTAATTCAGATGACCATCAGGTATACTACTGCGGGCAAGAATCCCTCAGAAGAAATGGAGTAGCCATCATAGTCAATAAAAGAGTAGGAAAAGCAGTACTAGGATACAATCTCCAAAATGACAGAATGATCTCAGTTCGAATCCAAGGAAAACCATTCAGCATCACAATAGTCCAAGTCTATGCCCCAACCACTGGTGCTGAAGAGACTGAAGTTGGCCGGATCTATGAAGGCCTACAACACCTTCTAGAATTGACACCCAAAAATGATGTCCTTATCATCATGGGGGATTGGAATGCTAAAGTAGGAAGCCAAAAGATAACCGGAATAATAGGCAAGTTTGGCCTTGGCGTACGAAATGAAGCAGGGCACAGGCTGGTAGAATTTTGTCAAGAGAATACGATGGTCATAGCAAACACTCTTTTCCAACAACCCAAGAGACGACTCTACACATGGACATTACCAGACGGTCAGCACAGATATCAGATTGACTATGTGCTCTGCAGTCAAAGATGGAGAAGCTCTATACAGTCAGTAAAAACTAGACCAGGAGCTGACTGTGACTCAGATCATGAGCTTCTTGTTGCAAAATTTAGGCTTAAATTGAAGAAAGCAGGGAAAAGCACTAGGCCACTCAGGTATGACCTAAATCATATCCCTGATGAATATACAGTAGAGGTGACAAATAGATTTAAGGAATCAGATCTGATAGACAGAGTGCCTGAAGAACTATGGATGGAGGTTCGCAGCATTGTACAAGAGGTAGCAACTAAAACCATCCCAAAGAAAAAGAAATGCAAGAAAGCAAAATGGCTGTCTGAGGAAGCTTTACAAATAACTGAGGAAAGAAGGGAAGTGAAAGGCAAGGGAGAAAGAGAAAGATACAAACAATTGAATGCAGAATTCCAGAGAATAGCTAGAAGAGATAAGAATGCCTTCTTAAATGAACAGTGCAAAGAAACAGAAGAAAACAACAGAACAGGGAGGACCAGAGATCTCTTCAAGAAAATTGGAGATATGAAGGGAATGTTTCATGCAAAGATGGGCGTGAGAAAGGACCAAAATGGCAGGGACCTAAAAGAGGCAGAAGAGGTTAAGAAGAGGTGGCAAGATTACACAGAAGAACTATGCAAGAAAGAGCTTAACGCCCCCGATAACCACGATGGGGTGGTCACTGACCTCGAGCCAGACATCCTGGACTGTGAAGTCAAATGGGCCTTAGGAAGTCTGAGCAACAACAAAGCTAGTGGAGGAGACAGTATTCCAGCTGAGCTATTCAAAATCCTAAAAGATGATGCAGTTAAAGTGCTACACTCAGTATGCCAGTAAATTTGGAAAACTCTACAGTGGCCACAGGATTGGAAAAGGTCAGTTTACATTCCGATCCCAAAGAAGGGCAATGTCAAAGAATGTTCAAACTACCGTACTATTGCACTCATTTCACATGCTAGCAAAGTTATGCTCAAAATCCTACGAGCTAGGCTCCAGCAATATGTGGACCAAGAACTATCAGAAGTACAGGCAGGATTTCAAAGAGGGAGAGGAACTAGAGATCAAATTGCCAACATATGCTGGATCATGGAGAAAGCTAGGGAGTTCCAGAAAAACATCTACTTCTGCTTCACTGACTATGCTAAAGCCTTTGATTGTGTGGATCACAACAAATTGTGGCAAGTTCTTAAAGAGATTGGAGTACCAGACCATCTTATTTGTCTCTTGAGAAACCTATATGCAGGTCAAGAAGCAACAGTGAGAACTGGACATGGAACCGCTGATTGGTTCAAAATTGAGAAAGGGGTTCGGCAAGACTGTATACTGTCGCCCTGCCTATTTAACTTGTATGCAGAGCACATCATGAGAAAGGCGGACCTAGATGAATCACCACTTGGAATTAAGATTGCTAGGAGAATTATCAACAACCTCAGATATGCAGATGATACCACTCTCATGGCAGAAAGTGAAGAGGAACTAAAGAGCCTCTTGATGCAGGTGAAGGAAGAGAGTGCAAAAGTTGGCTTGAAACTCAACATTAAGAAAACTAAGATCATGGCATCCGGTCCTCTCACTTCCTGGCAAATAGATGGGGAAGAAACGGAGGTAGTGACAGATTTTATCTTCCTGGGCTCCAAGATCACTTCAGATGGGGACTGCAGCCAAGAAATTAAAAGACGCTTGCTCCTGGGGAGGAAAGCTATGGCAAATCTAGACAGCATACTAAAAAGAGATCAGCGGGAGAGGCCCTTCTCTGAGAACCCTCTGTGAAGGATACTAGGATGGTAAGTACTCGGAGGAGGGCTTCCTCTGCGGTGGCGCCCAATCTACGGAATGCGTTCCCCAGAGAGGTCCGCCTGGCACCATCATTATTTGTTTTTCAGTGCCAGGCGAAGACCTTTTTATTCAAATGTTATTTTAATTGTTAATATTATTTATTTTATTTTTTGGCCAGGTCGACTCAAATTGTGTTGTTTTTATATTGTGTTTATTTATTTATTATTGTGAGCCGCCCCGAGGCTTTGGTGAATGGGGTGGCATAGAAGCTTCCTAAATAAATAAATAATAAATAAAAGCAGAGACATCACCCTGCCAACAAAAGTGCATATAGTCAAGGCTATGGTTTTCCCAGTTGCAATGTATGGCTGTGAAAGCTGGACCATAAGGAAGGCTGAGCGCTGAAGGATTGAGGCCTTTGAATTGTGGTGCTGGAGGAGACTCCTGCAAGTCCCTTGGACCGCAAGGCTATCAATCCAGTCAGTCCTAGAGGAGATCAATCCTGACTGCTCTTTCGAAGGCCAGATACCGAAGGTGAAACTCAAATACTTTGGCCACCTAATGAGAAGGAAGGACTCCCTGGAGAAGAGCCTAATGCTGGGAACAATAGATGGCAAAAGAAGAAGGGGCGGCAGAGAATGAGGTGGCTAGATGGAGTCACTGAAGCAGTTGGTGTGAGCTTAAGTGGACTCCGGGGGATGGTGGAGGACAGGAAGGCCTGGAGAAATGTTGTCCATGGGGTCATGATGGGTCGGGCATGACTTTGTGACTAACAACAACAACAAATGTCACACACTAGTTAAAATTATTCCTTCTCAAATTCTGAGGGTTCTTTAGTTTTGAGACAGGATAATTAAACAGGCTTGAAAGTGATTTGCAATCCTATGGATGTGTATGCAGTAGAGCTTGCTCCCCTAGAAGTGAATTTCAATTTGTGGCTCTATATCTGTAAGGTGGAACTGGTTGAAGGAAATGTTCAGAACATATATAGAAGAATGCCATATAGAAGTCTGGATAGTATTTTGGATTCTGATAAGATTTTGTCCAACTACAACCCCCCCCCACACACACACACACAAAATAGAGACCTTACCTGCTGGTTTAGTGAGGTGCTTGTTTAAGGCAATGTTTCGTTCACACATGTCCAGAAGATCTTTGCCAATATCTTAAAAACATTTCAGAAGCAAATATTTGTAATACTTGAAAATGAACGAAGAAAACCAAGAAAGAAGCAAGCACAGGAAAAGCAAGGAGTTTCATTCTTTCCTCCTAATAGCTCAGCTTGCTGGGCTGTTCGCCTGAACAACAAAGTTAATTGTGCTGAATACATACCTGTACAATAAATGGTTCTGGCAGCTTTTGCAGCGATGATACTAACAATCCCAGTGCCTCCCCCAAGTTCCAGCACAGTGCAATTCTTGAACAAAGCTTGGTTGCAGAGTATGAAGTCTGCAAGTAGGAAGGCCCCGCGCCAGATCTTCAGGACAAGAGGCAAAAGAAGTGTTAGGATGGCGTATGCAGGACAAATGAGAAAAACGGAGCGCAACAAGGCTACCCACCTGCTTGCCGACGTCTTCTAAAGGAGTTGCCATGGTGTGCTCTGGAAATGCAATTTTTCCATTATAATATGATAATGTCCCAAAAACCCATGCCCCAGCCATCTGCATCCAGACATTCTCTATTCCCAACCTGTGCGTGGTTCCTTTCACCAGCTATGCAGAGAAGGAGCAAATAATACCCTGAGTTTGGAGCAGGGCCAAACTGGGGGGTGGCTGGCTAGGGAGAGGTCTGAGAGGCCGGGAGGTTTGCATCTGGCCCCACATGCCAGTAATTCCCTAGTTATGACTGAGGTTATGCTACTGAGAGGTTAGTGTACAGGTGCAGCTCACCTACAAGCAAGTAAGACTGAGCCTGGCTAGCCCCTCCTCACTATAATGGGGTGAAGATCGGTATCAAAATGTCAATAAGCAATATGAAGGGGTTAAGTTAAAGTTTGCGTGCAGAGTTTGTGGAGAAAGTGTGTCTTAAGCTGATTAATCTAGAGGAGAAAGGAAGAACTAATAGGCCAGCCTTCCCTGCCCAGTGCCCTCCAGATGGTTTAGTCCACAACTCTCATCAGCACCAGGCAATGCGGCTGATGGCCAGAGATGATGGGAATGACAGCCCAAATGATCGGGAGGCATTAGGCTAAGAAATGCTCCAATAGCTAAACATTCTCTACATTCAGATCTCACATCTGCATATCTGAATAATGCTAAGAAAGATGAAAGTCATGCCATATGCAGGTGCTACATTACTGACCTATTTTAATAACATCGGAGCAGCTGTCATCTTCCTCTTGCTCTTCCAAGATACCTCCCCCTTTTGTCAAAATGATGGGACACACTTTGACCCTCAAAAAATCCTTCTCTTCTGTGTAAGGTAACTGAGGCTTTCGGACAACCTCCAAATCCCCATCTTCATCCAACAGAGCTTCAATTCCTTTTAAGGAGCACACTTCCTTCCCAGTGCTGTTTGAAGAATCTTCGCATTCAGAAATATCCTTCACACTTAATTCCTCTCCACATTTTTCTGGGTGCTTTAAGTTTTCCTTTCTAACATCCTTCTCTCCCTTCTCAGAATGCCAGTTGCTTTTGTCCAAAAGCAGCTTGAACTGAGAGAGAAACACTAAGAGGCAACAATTTGAAGTCAGACACTGCAATGTAAGCCCAGTCCTTGTAAATCTTCAAAACCCTATCAGGTAAGTACAAGAGCAACACAACAATAATTTCCAAATATTGCAAAACAGCTCTAATCTAGACCTTAATATATTTGCCCTCCCACCAAATCTGCCCATTTAACCAGTTTTATATACAAGATCCTACTGTTTTGGTGAGGCTCTTCTCCATGTGTCTGACTTTTTAAAATTACAAATCAATGAGTCTGGGTTGCTCTACCATAGTAGTTACTTATTTGAAATAGTTTTATCCTGATCCTCAGCTAAAAAAACTTCCACAGCAGATGACAAATAATCAGTAAAAGGAGACAGCAAAAGAATCATTCTCCCTGCGCCACTGCTATACTAACCCCACTAGTCAGGTTGCTGCCTTGGTTTCCTTCCATGTCAACTGCAGGCAGCATTCCCTTCAGGACCAACTCATCTCTCGGTGTCACCCTCTTCTTGCCCAATGCACTACTTGGACAGAGAAAGACTGCTTTGACCAGCTATCTGAAGCAGAGCTTGTAGAAGGCGTCTAAACCTCCCTCCAACTGTTCAGTCTGGTTTGGCTTCTTCCCCTCCACAGCTCCCCACCTTGGCAGGAAAGTAGGCTGAGTCTTGCAGGCTTTTCACCTGTACAAGTCCTTCATTTCAATCTCACAAAGCAGGCAATGTGGACAGATTATCAGAATCAGATGCATGAAGTGATCCAGTCCTAGTTAAACTTGCTGAATGAATCTTACTGAGATGAGATGAGAATCCCTGCCTGGGCCCTGGAGTTACACACTGGAGCACCTTTATGTTGAAAGCTCACCCTCCCTTTGCCATCGAAGATCACTCACTGCATCTCCCCCACTCCTCTGTTCCTTTGGCCTGACATTTCCTCAGCCTGCAACAGGTACTCCTCCCCTTCGAGTCACTTATCTTTCTTCATTCCCATCTCCCTCAAGGCTCGAAGCTTTCCTGAACTATCCTGGCCTTGCCTGGCTGTACCTCCACTGTCAAGCGCCTCTCTCACACCAACGTCTTGTCCTAAGACAGCAAGACCCTGCCCAGCAGCTCATTTTATGAAAAGGTGGAAGGGTGGTGGGTCAGGTCTCCATTCAGTTCCAAAAATTGGCTATCAGGAAGTTCTCCTAGCACATCCACACCTTCCTCCACACCCTTCTCTTGTTCCTGTAAGTGCAAGATTTGACTCTTTAAACCAGGGGTCCTCAAACTTTTTAAACAGGGAGCCAGTTCACTGTCCCTCATACTGTTGGGGGGCTGGACTATAGTTTGAAAAAAATATGAATGGATTCCTATGCACACTGCACATATCTTATTTGTAGTGCAAAAAACAGGAAAAACAATACAATATTTAAAATGAAGAACAATTTTAATCAACATAAACTTATTAGTATTTCAGTGGGAAGTGTGGGCCTGCTTTTGGCTAATGAGATGGTCAATGTCCGATCCCATATTTGCTCCTCTCTTCCTTATTCAGAGCCAACGCATGCGTGCAATGGGGGAAGAGCTGGTGCGTGCGCAATTCACGCTGGCAAGACCAGCACAGCAGCAGGAGCGAGCCAGAGACAGCAGAGAGACTAGCAGAGAGCCGGTGCACACGCAGTTGAAGGGAGCTGTCACAATGTGGCACGTGCTCCAGCTCTCTGCTAGTTTCGGAAACTGGAAGAGTTTCAGAGTACGCCTGCGCCAGCTCAGAGCTTCTGGATCATTTTCTCCGAACAAGTCCTAAAGCTCCAAGGCGGGCCGGGTAAATGACCTTGACGAGCCGTATCTTGCCCACGGGCCGTAGTTTGAGGACCCCTGCTTTAAACCTACTATCAACAGTTTGGGAAGTGACTTTTCTTTCCACCCGTGGTATAATATACTGGCACCCACATGTGTTGCTGAACAAAGATTACCTATCAAAAGCATTCATCAAAATTCAGCCTTGATTAGGGAAAGTGCCTGTTCTCTGAAAGCTATTATTTCTCTCCTTCACACAACCCAGTTAGACTGACCATTTTGCTTCAGATACAGGAGGGTCTGGTTGGCAGAAAGCCTTTCTCACTGGGCAAAGTGCACTGATGCCACATGCATAGGCTGCCAGAGATGCCAACAACTTCCACCCACCCTAGCATCACCCTGCATTACCTGGCTGGCCAACAGCATTCAGTCTAACCATAAACTGCCTTTTACTTGGGGTGTGTAAGTGAACATCCGACAGGACAGTATCTCTTTGAAACATCATGTCATCCATAGTCTCTCTCTCCTCTGCACCTATGACGGTGCACTTGTGAGTAGAGCATCTGTAACAACAAGGCATAAAATGATACGGCTAGGAAAATGCATATGAACCCCGAGTTATTCTGCAGCTGTATGGCAAATTGGTGCCTCCTGACAGTTTGGCCTCACATCTACTCTATTACCCATATTTCCCAGGCTCCAACCCGGCTCTGAAGGGTTCAACCAGCCACCCATGCTTCTTCCACACACATATGCCAATCTCAGAGGTAGAATGTGGGGAGAAGCAGGACTTCTGACAGCTGCACAACAAGCAGAAATCAACGCCTGAACTTATTTGCAAGGAGACACAACAATGGGGACAGTTTCACTGGCTGAATGCAGGTCTTGAATGCAGCAGCTGAAGGCCAAGTTACTCAGCCATGAAAGAAGCCGGAAGTCTCCTTTTTCTCCCCCAGGATTATATCTTACATGCCATGCTCCTTAACTGACTGTTTAGCATCTCCCTCCTTCTTCCACTGTACTGGTTCCAAGTTCCTCTGTTCTCCAGCTTTCCTGCCTTTTAGCACTCCTTCCTGCACAGTCCCGAAGCCTCGGTGTCTAAATCCATCCTAATTCACATAAGTTTGTCAGTTCCTTTCCCACATATTTACTACTGACATCAAGCAACTGATCAGCACTCAGCAGTTAGGATGTTTATGGCATTTCCATCATAACACAGCAGTTCAGCCAACGATGAAAAGCAGGAGATAGATGGCCACTTAAATAAATATTAAACATGCACACACAATCACTTAGCAACCTCTGGAAATTGCTCATGTAAATACAGGAAACTTTAGATCAACACTGCAAGGAAACCATTTAAAATGTAACACCAAAAGCTTAGTTCAGAAATAGTGATACAAACACAACCACGTTTGGAATTTTTTCTTTTAGAAAGCCCATGGTAGTTCAGCAGGTGATGCAAAGCAGGTCTGGCCTTCTATGTGAACTCCTCCTTGCTGAACTGAGGCTTGACCCAGGCAGTCAGCAGATGCAATTAGCAGCAGAGCAATCATGGCCCTGGATCCAGGAGTGGTGCCTGCCCCTTTGAAGTTACACCGCTCCTTTAACCCTCTGTGAAAGAAATTAGGAGGGTAGGTACTCGGAGGAGGGCTTTCTCTGCGGTGGCGCCCAATCTATGGAATGTGCTCCCCAGAGAGGT
>NW_025336386.1:3156879-3181327 GCF_004798865.1 Varanus komodoensis
GAAATTAGGCGGGTAGGTACTCGGAGGAGGGCTTTCTCTGCGGTGGCGCCCAATCTATGGAATGTGCTCCCCAGAGAGGTCCGCCTGGCGCCGTCGTTATTTGTTTTTCGGCACCAGGCGAAGACCTTTTTATTTAAGCGTCATTTTAATTGTTAATATTATGCTTATTTTATCTGGCCAGGGCGACTTATTTTATATTGCTATTTTTTGTATTTTAACTTTATGTTGTGAGCTGCCCCGAGGCTTCGGCGAATGGGGCGGCATAGAAATGTTTTAATAAATAAATAAATAAATAAATAAATAAATAATAAAAGCTACATCTGGATCCAGAGGACGTAAATAATTATTGACCTATAGCCAATATTCCCTTCCTGGGCTTCTGGGCTATGGCTGGGCAACTCCAAGCACTCTTGGAGGAAATGGATTATCTAGATCTATTTCAATTGGGCTTTAGGCGTGGCTTCAGAACAGAAACTGCCCTGATCACCCTGTGGGATGACCTATGCTGGGAAAGAGACAGGAGGAGTGCGACCCTGTTGACTGTCCTGGATCTCTCAGTGGCTTTTGGGACCATCAACCATGGTATCCTTCTGGAGAGGCTGGCTGGACTGGGAGCTGGGGACACCACCTTGTGGTGGTTTCACTCCTATCTGGCTGACCGTCTCCAGTTGCGGGAGCTGGGGGACTGTCGCTTTGTGCCACGGCATTTGTGCCTTGGAGTTCCACAGGGCTCCGCTCTGTCCCCCATGCGCTTCAACGTCTACATGAAACTGCTGGGCAAGGTCATCCGGAGGTATGGGCTGAAAAGTCACCAGTATGCTGATGACACATACGTAGCTTTACCTCTCATTCCCATCTAATCCAGGTGAGGCGGTGACTGTCCTGAACCAGGGCCTTGGCTCAGTGATGGACTGGATGAGGGCCAATAACTGAAGCTCAGTCCAGACAAGATGGAGGTTCTGTTGGTGGGCAGTCCATTTGTCTAGCTGAGAAACTGTCAACCAATCTTGGACAGGGCTGCACTGCCCCTGAAGTAAAGGTTCATAGCTTTGGGGTGCTATCACTTGTCTCCCAGGAGGCCTCGGTGGCCAGGAGCACCTCCTATCAGCTTAGGCTGATTTCCACCTACGTTCCTACTTGGATGAGTGGAGCCTTGCCACAGTTATCCGCACACTGGTAACCTCTCGCCTGGACTACTGTAATGCCCTCTATGTTGGGCCACCCTTGAAGATGGTCTCCAGTTAATCCAGAACAGAGCAGCGAGGTGACTAACTAGGATCAGCCCTAAAGCACACATCACACTGGTCCTCTGCCAATTGTACTGGCTGCCTGTTACTGCCTGGGCCCAGTTCAAAGTGCTTGTGCTAATGTATAACGCCTTCAACAGCTTGGCACCGGCATAGCTAAGGGAATACCTATCTCCATGGATCCCTGCCAGACCACTCAGGTCATCAGTGGAAGTTCTCCTCCATGAACCCTGCGCCACTGAGGTGAGGGGGGAACTGGTGAGGAAAGGGGCCTTTCTGGTCAGCGCACCTCACCTTTGGAATTCTCTTCCAAGGGAGGTGTGACTGGCAGCCACTCTATCTTGCTTTCAACACCAAGTCAGGACTTTTTAAATTTAGTATCTGTTTTTAGATTGGATTATTGGTTTGCTGCTGGTTTATTGTTTTAATGCTTACTGTTTCATTGGTTATTGTTATTGGTCATATTGTGTTTATTTTTCTGTTTCCTACTTATATGGTCATATTTATAATATATTTTAATTCTAGTATTTTTATGGTTTTGTTTCTTATTTTCCCCTGCCACTGTTTGGTACGTCCTTCTCACACAGTCCACCTTTCAGAAGAAGGGGAATGCTGAATTAGATAAAATGTGGTACCTATACTAAGCAACCAATGAAAACATAACTTCAGGACATGCTGATGCCCATGCCATCACCCCAGCTGCCACTTGCTTCTTGCCTCATTTCTGTTAAAGTGTGAACCTGTGGGTGGGGGCTTGTTTTTAGCTTTGGGCCTTTATAAAATAATAGTACATGAATTTGCTTTATTGTAAGGATGACTTCCATATGCAATTAAGAAGATCATCATCTAGGAATATGCAAAGGTGAGGAGCACACAAGGAGGTGTTCAGCCTACTAAAGTACAAGATATAGCTTATTTGCCTGAGGCAAATGGAATTTGCTGCTCTACAGGTAACTCTTTGATTTTTGGTGTAGGGAAAAACTTTGAAAATTTGATCTGCATTAATATGCTGAGGCTTATTGCTTAGGAAATGTTTTTATCTAGCTGGGCCTGCTGCTTCTTTGTGTTTTAACTTTACTTTCTGCTTGATCTTTAACTGCAGCGTGACACACATAATCAAGTAGATTTGTTAATAGCAAGGAAGTGAGTGGTGGAAAACAATCCTAGGGTCCTGGGAGAATTTGGAGTCCGGCCTCCGAAGCGCTAGACACAGCTATGTCTTCCTAAAGGAAACTCTGAAATTTAATCCCTCCCCCTTGGCCTACAAAGAATCAGGCGGGCTGTTTCCTGGGGTTGCAGAACTGCCCTTGGAGAGGTCAGTAAAGGGAAATACTGGTGGTTGTGGTGGGAAGGAGTGGTCACGATACAAGGCTGCCCCTGCCAGCAAGGCCTCTCTAGAGAGGCTCAGGTGCCCGTCTAGAGAAAGAATATCAAGACCAGAGAGGCAAAACTCACCCCTGTTACTCTTCCTGCCTTGCTGGCATCTGGTCACCAGAACACTGGAAAGGTTTCCATCTCACAATGGCACAGCCCATAGAATTGCATCCTATATTCCTATGTGAATCTACTGCTATAAGCACAAGAGGAGGACCTTTTTAATAACAAGAAGCCCAACAACTTTCTATTTCTCAAATGTGTGACATGCCAATTTCTAGTTTATTTTTCAAATGGTGTTCCTTCATACACACTTAAAACCAAACCATAATTTTTAGTGGCAAACTGCAGATAAGTATAGGAAAAAATCTGAAAAGCTGCTGAAAATGTTAAGTTTTTTGCCACTTACATGATAGTTTATCTGTAATTCTGAAAATAAAGGAAACAAAATTGCAGCATTTCTTTCCATCTTAAAACAATTCTAAGTAAGCAAGTAACAAATCTATGGTAAGCAATAAGCTTAGTTTAATAAAATGGAAGTATTACAAATAGAAGTACTTTAAGTATTCAATTTTATATTGAAATTACACTGGTTGTCCCTCATTGTTTCCACTTTATACTTCCCCCTTTTTGTTGATTGTAGTGTTTAAAGACATTTCTTATTATGCTAATAAACTATCAAATTGGAGCAATCCTACACAAAAATTCCAGTGAAATCAGGGGAGACATATAGAATAAAAATACTTTGGTGTGCTAAAGTATACACACTTACCTGGAAATAAGATTAATGAAATTTACTGGAGCTTCCTTTTAAGTACATGGATCTAGGATTGTATCAGGATGATAAATACAAAACCTCATCACTTGGTAAGCTTACTACATAAAGATCTGAGTAACACAGAATGCTGTTCCTCTTTCTGAATGTGTCCAGGCAGGATTCAGATGAAGTTACCCTTGTTACACCAAATGATTTTTTTTAAGTTTTCAGATGAAAGTGTCACAGACAAGCTTATTCTACCTACCTTTGAATTCTTCTATTTAGCACTAATTTATATTCAGCCTGTAATTACAGCCTGCATCTGTAATTAAAAAAAAAAACCCTGATTTAATCAATGGGGAAAAGTGAGTGATCATCAAAAACAGTTTCTTGTACAAACAGCTTTTACCTTGATAAAATGAGTACATGAAGACAACTATTCATTTCTGAATTGCTACATGTAACATTTCTAAGTTTTGTTATGGGCAAAAGAATACATGTGTGATTCCTTTTGCTGGACATCACACAATTGATAGTATCAAGGTCATCAGATTTAGATCCTGCTTTTTTTCACAATACACTCAAAATAGCTTATTTCATTCTCCTATTCCTGCTCTTAATCTTATCCCCACAACAACCACCTTACAGAGTAGGTTGAGCTGAAAGTCTATGACTGGCCCAAAGTCACTCAGTTAACTCAGTGGCTGAGCAGGGACTAGAATCCAGATCATTTGAGTCCCAGTCCCATGCTCTTAACCACTATACTACGCTGACTCTATTTAATTATTTAAGTTCTGAGTTGCCAGATTCGTTTTTTTAAGGGTAAGCCTGACATACACAACTGTGTCATTTTTAAGTATCAAATGTTGAGTGGAGGCCCAACTCCTCAACATATACGATTATATTTTCCAAAATTATTTGAATAATTAGAAATGCTTCTAAAGAAAAATCAATTTGCTATAATATAGAGACTATTAGACATTTCCTAATGGTGCCTTGGAAGGTATTAACAATTTCCACTAAAGAGCTTATCTAAAAGGTATATAATGCTGGGAACAATAGATGGCAAAAGAAGAAGGGGACGGCAGAGGATGAGGTGGCTGGATGGAGTCACTGAGGCAGTCGTTGTGAGCTTAAGTGGACTCTGGGGGATGATGGAGGACAGGAAGGCCTGGAGGAATGTTCTCCATGGGGTTGCGATGGGTTGGACTTCGCGACTAACAACAATAACAAAAGGTGTATGCTTCCCACTCCCCCCACTTCTTAAAGCGACTCTACAGATCAAGTTTAGTCAGAAATAAACCCCTGGAGAAAGCAAACGCTAGAGATTTTATGGGTCACTGGTTGTGTATGTGTAAGAAGCTATTTAAATCTGGAAAGATAGGGAAGCAAGAGACTACTCATAATATGCGGTTTAAATAGCATAACCCTAATTTTGCCCCACTTCTACTGTAGCTTCCTCACTTATTTATTAAATGTATATTCTTATTTTTTTCTTTTTGAAGACTTCAAAGGAGCTTACATCATTCTCCACCTCCCACTCTCAAGTTTATCCTCACAACAGCCCCGTGAGGCAGGTTGTGCATGAAGTCTGTGACTGGCCCAACACTAGCTCCATGTCTCAGCAGGGACTAAAACTCAGATCGTCTGAGTCTAGACCTACGAACTTAACCGTTACACCACACCGGCTCTCTGAATGAAACATGTATGCTCGAGAGACGGAGAAAAAGGCGAACGCACTCTGCACACGCGCAGAGGTACTCTTATTTCTACTCCTGCTTAGGAGAAGGGGTAGAGCACCGATTCCACCGGGGCAACGCGCTCACAGGGTCGGGGAAGGGAAAATCTCGGTGGGCGAGAGCGGCTGAAGTACTAAGGCAGGAGGCAGCCATAACGGGCCTCCTCGACACCACGGGAGCCACCGCGTCCAATCCGCCTCACCTTCCCTCTCGCAGCAGCCGCAGACACTTGCCTTCGCCCCGCCTCCTCCCGCAGCTTCCGGCGCTTCGTTCAGGTTTCGCGCGTGCGCGGGCGGTGCCGTCCTAGCGGCGCCCCACCCAACTAATTAATTGACGGGCCGTTGGGCCAATCTCTCTTCCGCTCCCCATCCCCTCTTCTGCGCGTGCCTAGGCGAGCTGCCTAGGCGTCCGCGAACTTCCTCTGCGTGGCGCGCGCGGCCCCCGGACGCCGCAAAGTAGCCAGCCCGGCGGAAACGGCGCAGCTCCTGTCCAGGAGGGAGCGGGGAGCAGTCGGTGATGAGCCCCGTGTGAGCCCTGTGACAGATCGGCGGAATCTCAAAAGAGAACAAGGGAGGGGAGAATTGCGGGCTCCTGGAACTGGCTTAATCTCAATAAAAGTAGCGAAATACATTATGAATTACAGTAGGTGTAGAAACACAAGGCTGGCGTGAATGGTTAGAGGATTATTGGCAGACGTGGGGAGGAAGTCCTTGGGAGAATAAAGGATTCCTGCAAGGAAGTAACAAAAGGTGACAATTAGCGATATGCGAATGGATCTACCATGTATCTGGACATCATGCCTGTGACGTAGAGTATATAATGTATGTTTTTAGGACCTCTTATGAGACTCTGTTTTGGGAAGCGTTTCCCCCTCCGTTTATTCTAAAGTGCACTAGAATAAAGCTGTGCTTGCTCCACGTCTCGTCTCGGGCTCTCCAACCCGAGGGTCTCGGTCCACTTGGGCTCGCCTATACTGCTTGCCTGGCGAGTCCGGTGACAGTTTTATCCCCATATTTCCCCAAATTATCACATATTTGCCCAGCAAAGTGCAATGAAATGCTCATTTTACAGTAGGTAGGGAATCACACCCACAGAGGCAAACGATCCACCCATGCTACAAAATCACCACCAACAAAAAAGAACCGGGTAAAACACACCGATCCACCCAAGCCCCGCCTCACTCGAAGCACACCCCACGCCAAAACCGAGCATACCAACCAGCTGGGGCGCGTCACACGCGCCCACTCCCTCCCATTCCAGCCCTCAAGCTCCCCATGCTGCCCCCCTGCCCAGCTTACCCTTTTCTTGCAGGGGAGGCAGCTGGGACAGGGGATGCCCCCCAGCGAAGCGCTGTGTCGCGGGCAGCCACCCTTTTTATGGTCCAAGATTGCCTCTGGGTCAAGAAGCTGTCTCTGGTGCCCCCAAACCCCACAAATGAGCCCCCGAATAAACCCGTCATCATGGATTGCTCCTTAAAAATTCGGATCACACTTAATGCTGCATCTTCACGTCTCAGCAAGCCACCTCTCAATTAAAGCTATTATTCTTTATGCTTTTAAAATCTATATTTTAAAGAGAAAGGAAAAGCAGAAGGGGCAGGGGGGACTGGCAAGTACCAGGAAAGGCTACCTATATTCCAACCTGCAACCTTGCCTACCTGTTTCTTGTTAATTGGCTTCACTGTGCCTGTCTTCTTGGCTTGTTCTACACAGATTATTACGTCTCCCATTTTCCATTTGGGTAGCGGAGTGCTAACACTCAAAGTCACTTCTCTGACAGAGTGCCTTTAATTTCCTCCTTTTCCTGACATAAATTATGCTTGAGATGCATCTTGTGGGATATTGCAAAGAGCGTGATAAAATGCTGTCTGCCATCACTTTTGACGCTACCTCCCCTTATGCAATCCAGGGAAAAATACTCGCAAGATGAGTGGGGCGGATGACAGTCAAAATCCTGCCCCATGGAGGAGGGCCTCTTAATCAGTTGCCCCAGTGCTCTTTCTTGCGCTCAGCTGCTTTCTTTGTCTGCATATACGCTCCAATTGTCACGATTCACCATAAGGGCAGATAAGTCTCTTTCTTGAACAAGTTACCTATTTTGCCTTTTAGGAACACCCTTTGAAACATGTGTCATTAGAGTAACAGAGCAGTGCTGTTGGCAAAAATTCATCCCCTTTCCCACAAGTCCCCTAGATGAGGTGAGAAACAGGTCATCCTCCAGATGTTACACCACAACTCCCATCATCCCTGGCTATTGCTCATGCTAGCTGTCCAACACCATCTGGAACTCCATACATTCCACACCCTTTCTCAGAAAATCTTCCTCTGCTAGGGCCAGTTCTTACTTCTGCTGCCCATCCCTGATAATCGTCTGTCTCGATATTAACTCCACATTTGTCTTTTGGGGAGGTGTTTAGGATACCTTGTATCAGCGAGGCTGTGGAACCTTGAAACAGTGTCTGGATATGCCCCGGGATAGATCAGGGAGTGAACGAGCTGAAACTGAGCCCAGATGAGGCGCAGCTTCTGTGGGTCGGGTGGGGAAGCTTGCCCAACTGAATGGAGCTTTCAAAGGGGCCGTAGGTAGAGTTGCACTCCTGGTGTGCAGTCCGGGGACGCTCCTGGGTGCCTGGAAAGACTCAACTGGCAGCTGTGGCTAGAAAGCCTTCCACCACCCACAGCCCTATTTCAAATTCAAGCAGAATTTCCTGCCAGGGTGCCAGTAGGAGCCAGAAAATGCGAGCTTGCAATGTTGTTTATGCTCCAGTTGCACTGGCTACTGGCATGTTCTCAAGCCCATTGTGCTGGTGTCAGTGTTTACAGATCTTAAATGGGAGCAGGCCACTTGAAAGACTACTTTCACCTGTATTGCCCTGCCTGGACACCAAGGTCTGCTTTGGAGGTCTTCGTCACCTGCCTGCAGTAAAATCAATGCGGCTCATGAATACGAAAGTAGGACCTCCTTGGTGATGGCCCCATGGCTGTAGAACCAACAAGCTCGGCTTGGCTTCTTCAGTGCACTAAGCAGGACTTGAAAGCATACTCATTCAATACTGCATGATTTGGAGCAGCTTTAATATGATAATTATGTGCCTCTCTGATGTCCCTAATCATCTTTGTATTGTGCCTTTTGAGTTTATTTATTTGTGAGGACACAGTTCTGAAAGGCAGCTTAAAATATGCATGAATAAACTTCAGAAGCCATGAACTGTAAATGTTTTTAAAGGTCTGTTCCTTGTGGCAGTGATTCCACTGAGCTGCGCAGTACAGGAGCAAGGAGACAGTGACACGAGTGCATCTGTGAAAAGTTGGAAGATACGTGGGGAGGAAGCAGATGCTTCTTGACACCAGTTTAGATGCCTCAAGGCTGCATGTGCACAAATTGGGCCTTGTGGCAAATTGTTGTTGCTAGTCGCGAAGTCGTGTCCGACCCATCGCGACCTCTTGCACAACACTCCTCCAGGCCTTCCTGTCCTCCACCATCTCCCGGAGTCCACTCAGGCTCACGCCGACTGCTTCACTGACTCCAACCAGCCACCTCATTCTCAACTGGCAAATAGCACATGGTTAAGCGAGATTAGTTTTTACTGTTGATAATGTATCACAGAGCAGCTGTAATTTTCCCATAACTCTTGAATCAAAAGGACAGAGTTAACCACAGCTCTTTAACCAAGAGAGCACACTGCATGTCTTGGTGTGTCTTAATGCCGTGGGTGCATGAGAACTGACTGGCAGCATGGAAGAAAGCAGGTATTGGAGGCATGGGGGCAGTGAAGATATACCAACCGGCAGTGTGCACTCCAGCGATATGCTTGGGCACAGTCCCTGGCAAATAACCAGCCCTGTTTGGGGAGGTTTGCCTTTTTAAGTGTTTGGTTAATGTGACCATATGTGCCACAACCTCTGCGCTTTAGACTCCTCTAGACTCCATAGTTGCTTATCTACAAGTTCGATGTTGCTGAAAGGGTGAACTGTACTAGGAGTAGATCCGTGATGAGATTAAAGATTTGTTATCTTCTTTTTAAAGGAATTTGTTACAATCAGAGTGCTCCTGGCGGGGGTGGGGGTTATGTTACAGACACACATCCTGTTTGGGAAGTTAGAGCAGGATAAGGTCTTGCAGTGGGTATGGATGCAAAGTGTACTTCAAGTATGCAGTGTTCTGGGTATAGTTGTTTTGGCCAGCAGAATAACATCCACAGCGTCCCCTCCCTTCCCCTCTTCGAGAGGGACCGATCTTAATTATCTGGACACAGCATCTGTTTTCCCTCCAGATGTGCAGGTGCAACTTTTAATAATTCAGTGTTGCAGTGCTAGCCACCAGCTAGATGCCCCCAAGTAATGATAGAATGTATGGAGGGAAGCACAGCCTTAGCAGTGGGTGGCAGAGGATTTGCAGAGGGTCCCAGGCTCAGTCCCTGGCACCTCAGGTAAAACTCCTGCCTGAAACCCAGGGGATCTGCTGCTATCAGTGGCTGGGTTCAGACAACACATTTAGCCATGGTGGGGGGGGTTTTATGCCATTGTTGGCCTGTCATGTCTGAACCTAATGAACCCTGATAAATGTGGTCTTCATAAGCTATGGTAAGAAATGATGGTTTCTCTGTACTTCCCCATAGCTTGTCATATTGACTGAAACCAGGTTTCTGGTTTCCCCAGTCCTGTTATGAACTACCACAGAGTCCTCTGGAAAGAGTGGCAACAGCAGGAGCTGTTCCTGCCATCTTGCCTCTCTGTGTGGACCAATGAGGAAGGGGCAGGTGACAGAGACAGACAGTGATGTGCCTTGAGATTGAATTTCTGGTGCAGTGACTTATGGGATACATGCCAACAATGGGAGGACTGAACCTGGAGGATGGAAACCATGGAAAAGTAGAAACCACATGATTGCCTGTCAGGTAGAGCATGGCAAAATGAGAACCATTTTAATGTGGGGCTGCTTGTTGTGTTCTGTGAATACGGCCAGTGTCTGAGTTAGATGGACCAAGAGTTGGCTCAATGGAAGGTAGTGCTGATGTGTTGATCAGATGGTCAGCAAGTGCTGGTCCCTTGCTGTACTTTGCTTTCCTACTTTAAGTGTAGGGTAGTGAATGAAGCAATCTTGGGGCGATCTGAGGGATTTCAGACTTTTGTGCTGCTGCTGTGGGAATTTTTAGGTGGATTGGTTAGCAATCTTTCTTGCTGCAGCATCATTTGCTTTTCTCTGATAATTTATATTGTATACATTCTGTGACTGCCTCATTGTTCATCTCTTGAATCCGTAATGGTTAAGGAACAAATGAAAGAAATAAGGACAGTTTCTCCAACAAAGATCTCAGAAGCAACTGCTGTAGTTGCTGCCAACATCTGCAGGCAGAAGTGCACATGAGATCCTTTGATGGCCTTCTGTTTGCAGTCCACTGTCCTCGGTTACTTGGGTTCTGGCTGTGAAGGAGGTAGATAGCCATCATCTTGAGATGTGGAGACAGTATCTCTGCAGCACGCCTGGTTTTGGTTTCATGCCTCACTGTGAAGTGTTTTGTCAACACAGTTTAAAGAATTCCCTGTTGACATTGCCTTGCATGCACCTGAAGTTTCAGGGTGAGGTGCCAACAAGCTTGTAGTTTTATTTATGGCCTGACTACTCCATGAACCAGGTTTTAACCAATCAGTTGCTGGATCAGTCCTTCCAACCTACTGGTTAACAGCTCAAATCCCCTGTCAGCTCAGTGCAATCTCAGATGTGCTTAGCAGCCTTGCTGAAACTGTATGAAGCCGAGCTGCTGTCTCACCAGCCCTTAGACCTCCTTTTAAGCCAGCCTGAAACATTGCTTTTGAAGGATGGGGTCTAAATCAATAACAGCCGCAATTCTGGCCATGGGGATCATGGACCTGATAACTCCCGCCTTCCAGGTGTGTGCCATTTCACTAGCTACAGTCTCTGCTTTACCATTATTTGATACGTGTGCAGCAAAACATGACATTTAGAGCTTTAGAAAGGTAATATGTGAGGCACAGGCGGCTCTTCTGCATGCCAGTAAAAGCCTGTTGTGCCTCTTGCGCTGGTATGATTTGTGCATAGTTTGAAATGTCCTTGACATGGGACAAAGAAAGTATAGGAGAACCTCTGTTTGGATGAGAAATACGCTGCAATCCATGCCAACTTTTAAGGTCTCATTAAAGACCCAAGAGATGCCAAGTGAGAGTCCTTTGGGAATCATGCATGCAAATGCTCTGGGTGGCTCACTCGGTTCCCCTGAGGATGCTTTCTCTCCTTCTGCAGAGGCTGAAAGAGCAGGCGCGGGCAGGCGCCCGGTTCCAGGAGCTGCCCGTGGTGCTGATGGCAGCCGTGGCCTCCTTCGTCGTCTCCCCCTCCTCTCCTCCTCCAGGATTGTGAGAAGGGTCAGGCAAGCCTCAGTGCTTGGGAGGAAGCTGTTGGCATGTTGGTGGAGGGAAGCGAGTGTTTGTGCTGAGTTGCATGTGTATTTATTCAACTGCAGAATGAGCAGGTGAAGTGGGATGGAGAATGCGAGTCGATTTTCTTCTAACGACATAAGCGGAGATGACTTTCCGCACTGAAAGAAGAAGGGAGGGAAAGGTAAGGAGAGGAGAGGGGGGCAGATTGGATCCAGACTTTATTAACTGGGGGTTGTTTCTAACCAGCCGATTATTATTGCTCCCTGTAGGTCCACAAGTCAACAACATTAGAGAAACAGCAGAGATAGGAACACTGGCTCTCCAAGAGGCTGTCTCAGGACCAGGAGGTGAAGTAGTGGATTGGTTCTTCCAAGCTTAGGGCCAAGGCAGAAGGTGGCCTGGAGCACCATGAAAGTCACAATGAATGCTGTCTTCTCGTTCGCAATCCTGGTGGGCATTTTAAGCTTCATCTTCCTGGTGGCAGCCATCGGCACCGACTTCTGGTATTTCACCGATGCTTCTAAACTGGAGAAACTAGCCAACCGCACTGACAGCCTAAGCTCCCATTCTGGACTCTGGAGGACTTGCCAATGTAAGTAACTCCAGATTTCCCTTATGGCTTTGGTGGGCAGCTCCTTTGGTCATTGCAGATCTCCTCTTAGAGAGAAATATTCAATCCCTTTAATTGACAAATTGGGCATACTCTTTTCTAGATTCTGGCTTCTGAGGCATCCTACTACATACATAGTCAATGAATGGGCCAAGAATCTTTAGAGGTGAAAGAAATAGAGGCAAGTTTCTAGTCCTTATGAGGAGGAAGCTTTAACTGTTTTCTCTGACTTTATTCCCTCTCATGAGCATAGACATAGATGCACTTTCCTGCAGACTCATACAACCCTCTTCACATCTCCTGAGTTGCTATCTGGGCAAAGCATGACAGTGTTCTCCAGGGCGCAATTTAATGTGAGCTAGAATTCACCAGGGCAGATCCCCCAACTCTGATGTTCCCCCCACCACCACCTTTTTAACTCCCAGGATTTGTAGTGGGACCTCTGAGGCAGTGATGTAGATGGGAATGCAGGAGCAGGGAAAACTAATCACAGCTGACCAACACTTTTTGAAATTGGGATCAAAGAGTAATTTTCTGGGTTAGTAATTTTGTAAAAATCTGACTTCACTGGACACTGTAAGTTGCTTTGGGTAGCTACACAGGTTCTTGACTGTTGGACCACCTGTGTGCTTGAGTCAGAGAGAAACAGCTTAATTGCTGTGCTATAACTGTGGCATGAGGTGGAGAGAAATTCTGATGACTTTGCAATTGTAATATCACTGCATCACAACTCTAGAAATGTCTCTTACCAGCCCTGGTATGACACTGAGTTCATATTTTATTTTATCGTGTTTTAACTGCTGTTTACCTTGTGTGCTGCACTGGCAATTTGGACATTGATTTATTTAGGAATATTTTAAATCAGTCGATCAATTAATCAGTGGACTTTGAGAGACGAGGTGCATTCCGAGAGCGCTCCGATGGGGTGGGGGGACTGGATGGTGGAGTAATGACCTTGCATACTTGTCTCCTTCCCATGCTGGTCCCTGTGTTTGTGCACAGCCCAGCTAATTACTGCTGCTCAATGAACTGTCAGTATTCTTGGGCACGGCGTGCAGGTTGAGTGTTTGGCTTGTTTGCGGTTTGGTGCTCTATTGTGTCAATTAATGCACTGCCAGATGTCCACATCGGAGGCTGAGCTGGGTTCCCACCAAGGCTTCATGGATTGCAACATGTGGCCACAGGCCGATGGTCATTGTCTCATTCTAAAGTGGGCCTTGCAGATGTTTTGGCCCACAACTCCCGTCATCCCTACCCTTGGCTATGCTCTGATGGGAGTGGTATTCCAGATGTATGGAAAGTTGTGCTTTCTCCAGCCCTGATGTAGGGCAAGCATTTCTGAAGGCAATTCCAAAACATGCAGACAAAGGACGTGTGTAGGTTGCTTTATTGCAGGGGTGGGCCCCTTGTGGGTGTCCAGATGTTTGGGCCTAGAATTCCCATCAGCTAGTGAGCCAACTGCAAGTTGCAGGCCAGCACTGAGTGAAGTTGTACATCAAGCAAAGTGAAGTTGGAACAGGCCAGACCTGTTTCAAATGCCAAAACAGTGCTGAGGCTTACTAGCAGCCTTGAGGCCGACTGCTTTCTCCCAGCCCAATCTACCTTACAGGACTGTTGTGAAGATTGAGTGGGGCGGGGTAGATGTAACCCCGATATCTCTGAGAGAGTGGTGAGATAAAAGTGTCCTCTATGTTCATGCTAACAAGCCAAGATAGGTGTCAACAATACACTACTGCTCTGGATTTAAATACAAATGGTTAGACCCAGATAGGTCTCCTTTAAAGATGCCTCAGTCTGGGTCCACCCCGTGTTGTAAACTGTTTGCCTGTCATAGCAAGGGAATCAGACCTAGGCAGCAGGAAAATCAAAAGTGATTTGGGGCCTTTCCTTAGAAACTTAATCTGACTTCTTGGGACATGTTTGGTGGGCCCTTGTTGGCCTCAGTTCCATGGCAGTTGTGCCCCCTCTACCCTCTGGAGCAGCCAGGAGCTCAGGCATCTACAGAAAGGGTGGCTGACAGGCAGATTTGCACTCTGTGTCTCCCTTCTTATTTGTTCTGCTATTGTCTAATTTTTCTAATTATGAGTAAGATGAAGAAGATGCAGGTAAGGATGATGCAGATTTACACAGTACCGTTTCTTCACAGTGTAACATAAGCATAAAAACAGGTCCCTGTCCCAAAGAGCATCCAGTTCAGATGTAGACCCTTGTAAATCATCACAGGGCTGCACAGTAAGTTTGAATGCAGCTGAATGGAGTTGCGGATCTTAGGGGGTTTTTTAATATCAGAAATAGGACCATGGGATTCGGCTGCTAGGGTGCAATTTCAAAAGACACAGACATTGTCCATTGAGAAACATGCAAGATTTTGACTACTGTATTTCCGAAGCCAGACCCTCCACAACGAACCTGTCCTGGAGTGTTGTAGTGGCAAAAGCCACGGCCCCAAGCCCTGATGGGTGAAGGACCAGAGCAATATGTTTGAAGCTTTTGCTGATTAATCTGTGGTGGCAGGGAGCATAAAATTTGGACTATTATTTATTAGGAATGCATTCGTATTAAATAATGACCAGATTAATCAGCTGGACATTTCAGATGATTAATTAATGGTGGCAAGTTGGAGAATGTGCCTTAAAATGACCTCGTTGAGATAGAGAGCTCACAATCTTTCCCCTTCCCCTTTCTTTTCCTTCCAGTTAAAAGTACCTGCGTCCCTTTGCTAAATCCCTTTAAGCTGGAGAGGCAGAACGCCAGCATGTCGCATCAGCAAGTACTGAGTAAGCGCTGGGGTGCGGTGTGTTCCTGAGGAGACCATCTCCAGTGTTCCTGGGGAGGGTTCCAAGTGCCGCAGGCAGCACAGCTCATCAGGACAGCTCTTCGTCTTTCTTCCTGATTGCACCTCCCAGGGCCCACCAGGCGTGCTGGACTGCAACCATTGGCCATGCTAGCTCAGTATGATGGGAGCTGTAGTCTAATGCTCCTGGAAAGCACCATGTTGGGGAAGGCTGGCTTGGGAGTGAGCTTGGTATTTCTGAAAATGGAAGTAACCCAGTTTTTGGCACCCCAGAAGCCTTAAGCATGTAGGATGAGCCGTGCTGCATTAGACCTGGTCCAGTGGACTGTTCCAAGATTCTCTGGAAGCTCACAAGGAGAGTTGGATGCAAGACCACCTCCCACTGAGGTTCCCAGCTGTGGGTCTAGAGTCACACAGCCCCTGATGCTTAGCTAGGCTGTGGCCATCGTGACTGCTTGGAGTGATGGGTTCCATGGTTTGGGTATGCAGGAGTCCTCCCAAAGTTCAGCCTTGTGGGATGATCTCCAGGTCTGGTAGGAGAAGGAGAAAGGCAGCATCCACAAAGGGTCTCTCCTGCCCCACAAAACTCTGAATATGGTGGTGCTGAGACCCCCCCTCCATCCACAGCACTGAGGGTGGTGCAAGGTCCTCCCCACGCTTCCCCTGGAGCACATGGGCCTCACGAGGCTGGTTCTGGGGAGGGGGCTTGCTGTGGCACTTTCCCCTGCGGGCTTCTGCTCCTCGGCTCAAGCACGGTGCAAGCTCCCTGCCAGGGCCAGGGCGAGTGAGTAGGAGAAGCCGGCCGCTTTCCGGTCCTCCTTGTATTGTGCACACATTCATGAGCTGCAGCTGTGCTTTTCACACAGGAATTTGGGACTTGCCTCAAAGCCTATTGACCAGTGACCCATCTAGTTGAGCTTTGTCTGCACCAGATTGCCCCAGCATGATGCCCCCTGACGTCTTGCACTGCAGTTCCCATCTGCCCCAGCCAACAGACTTGAGTGCCGAGAGCCGTACGACAACAGCTTGAGGACTGCCGGTCCATCCTGGGAGGCCATGGCTCTGTGCGTGTTGTGCCAGCTCTCCGGGGGAGGCAGGGCATGTGTGCAGCACTTCCTCTGCCGCAGGGCCCTGGGCGGCCGCTCCCCAGGCAAGCAGAGCCCAGGAAGCCAACCCGGACCAGCCTCCTTCGCGGAATTTGGTCCCTTCTCTGGGGGCTTCCACGTCTTTGCTCTTGTAGCCTTGCTCACTCTCCCATGCTCCTGACAAGAAGCCTTCTCTGGGAAGGCTGGCTGAGGCGAGAATCACCACCAGTCTTACCTAGAGGATTCTTGGGATGGGCCCAGCAGGAGTGTGGTATGGGGAGGGTGGGTGGGGGGCAGGAGAACCTGGAGGAATGTTGTCCATGGGGTCGTGAGGGGTCGGGCACCACTCTGCGACAAAACAAAGATGAACAATGGAAATGTAAGTTCGTTATTGGTCTCTCTCTCTCGGCACCCAAAGCTGGCTGTCGGTAGCCACTTGGCAGTTCTGACACAGAGATGCCAGGTGAATCCGCTCTCTTCTGCAGCTGCTCAGAGGCAACTGGGAACAAAGGTTGCATCCTCACCTGCTTCAGCCCTGGCTGTAAGTGCAGAAGGAATGAGAGCCAGTTGAGGGACAAGCCAAGGTCACCCTGATAAAACACAAAGAGGGTATCACAAAGCACAGGAAAGCACCCAGCAATCCTCTATTTAAGCAGCTGCTGGCAAGATAGCCCCAGCACGAAGGGTCAGCAAAGACAAATGGAAAACCAGTTGCCCTGGAAAACAAGCAAACGGGAAGGTCTGTCTCTGCCAAAGGCTCCTAGGAAGCACCAGAGGGCTTCAAGGAATTTTGAGTTATCCATTAGCTGGTTGCTGGGGAGGACAAACACCAGAGAGCGGGCGCCTGTCACCAAGGGCAAACCGCAAACAAGCACAGCTGGGAAATTAGATGCAAAGCCTACTCCAAAACATATTTATTCAGAAACAAAGCCCCACTCCATGGGGCTTTGCGTTGCAACTGGAATGTTATTTCGTATAACAAGAAACTGCGTAGAGTCTTAAAAATTGGGGAACCCAATCCCAGATCCCCAGGGGCCCACCTGTGTTTCTGCCTCCCCCCCAACCCATGATGAGTTGCATGTCTGAATGGACCATTCTGTTGTTCAGCAAATGCAGTGATGTTCTGCTGGCATCCCTTCATACGCTTGGTGATGAGTCTGGAATCACGCAGAAATTGTCTGGACCAGACAACAGTGTAGTTGCCATGAATCCAGAAGGGGTATCCCCTCTGGCAGCAGCCGATGGAGTTTTCCATGCTGGCAGAGAGGTGGAGGAGGGCAGGCGGCCACTGACTTCAGACCAGGGAACCTGGGATATCCAGTGGGCCCTCACATGCTGAGCAAAGGCCCAGGGACTGCTCTGCCAAGTTTCCCATTTCTCCCTTGCCCCCAGCAGCCAGCGATCCGGGGTAACTGGTCCGGCCTCATTTGGGTGTCTTGCAGGAGGCAGGTCTCTCTCCACCTGTCCTTACCGCTTGAACGAGCTGAAGTCTCCCTCTTTCAGGCCTGTCAGCACGGCCCACCTGAATTCACTGAGAGAGGGATTTACTATTCCAAAGTACATGTGACAGAGAAAAAGAACACGAGTCTCTGCCCCAAGGTGCTTGCAATCTAAGCATACACCCAGAGGAGTCCAGAAAGAAAGGGGAGGGAAACAATGCTGGGGGTGCAGGGGGAACAAATATGAGATGATTGCAGTCATGTGCTTCAGCTCAGAGAAGGACAATGAAAAGAACCTGGAGGCCTGAGCAGTGGTGAGGGGTGGCTGAAGTAGCCTAGGAAAAAGGTGCATAAGAGGAGACGTGATAGGGGTGTTGAAAATAATGCCCAATGAGAAGAAAGCGTGCATCGTAGCACTCAAATCCAGGGTTATCCTAGAAACTGACTGGGGGAAGGTTCTGGTCAGATGGGAGGAAGCAGTTTTTCATACAGCGTATCGTTAACTACGGGGTTAACTGCTATGAGAAGCAGCTATGGCTCACTGCCAGGATGGCTTTAACGGGCAGCTTCACGGAGAAGGGGGCTCTCAGTGGTCACTGGCTGTGCTGGCTGCGTGCCCAGACCTGGCCTGCCTGCACACAACAGTTGCTGCGGAGCTGGGCAAGTGGAGGTCTTGCTCCCATCCTCCTGGAGGGCTCCTGTGGCCAGCTGGTTTCCCTTGTGGATGGAGTCTGATCCTGCATGGCTGCTCTTATGTTCTCACGTTCTCAGCCTGGTGCTGCCCAGATGCACTGGGCTCAGTGGGATGTGGCAGGAGATGAGCCGTGGTGCCAGCTGGCGGTGATGGGAGCTGTAGTCCAGCACATCTGGAGGCCACGAGATCAGGGCATGCCGCAGCCATGTGCGGCTCCCTTGGTGCAAGCCACGCTCTCGCTTCCCTGCAGACATGCACAGTGCCTTCGTGGTCCTGCTGCCGCTCAGCCTGACTGTGATGATCCTGGGAGGGGTGACCGGCTTCATCAGCATCCTTGCCAAGGCCTACTTCCTCTTGCTCTTCACTGGGGTGCTCTTTCTCTTTGGAGGTAAGCCACACGCGGAAGACGCCTTTCCCATCTCAGTGCTCTTCAGAGGGCAGCACCCAGCAGGTCAAAACAGGCAAGTGCATACCGCCCTCCTCCCCAAACTGGCATGTTCCAAGTGTGTTGGACGACCATTCCCCTCTGCCGGCTGGAGATGATGGAAGTTGCAGTCCAACACCTCTGGCAGGCACCCGGTCGGGGGAGTGATGGGCTGGGAAGACAAAGTCTTGGGTTGACATTGCCCTGGGACACAACAGGGTCATTGAAAGGATGGAATCAAAAGCCTGAGGTGGGCTGGGTGGCTCTGTGTATGAGAATTAAACGTGTGATCAGCAATACAGCTCTGATCTTGGCCGTGTTGCAGGATCAACGCACCAAACATCTAGCTGCTTCCTTGCATGAGCCCAAGAACCAAAATAACCTCAGGGTAATAAATTGGCAGCTTCACAGAACACATGTGTACACACCTGCCCTTTGTTATTTCCCCAAATAAAGATGCCAAAAGGGAATATCCAAACAGGCCTCACTGTAACACCCTTATTAGGCTAACCAAAAAGTCACAAGGTGCTGCACATTTTTTGAGCCAAGGTGTGCTCGCTGTTTGTATCCTCTTTAGCGCTCGTGACTCTGGCCGGGCTCAGCGTCTACATCGCCCACTCTGCAGCAGCCTTCAAGGAGGTCATGTCTCTTCTGAGAAACGAGAGCCTTCGGGGGATCCTCAGCATTCGCTTTGGCTGGTCGTTGGCCTTTGCCTGGCTCTCCCTGGCTGCAGAGGTGCTCGCAGGCCTGGCTTTTCTCCTGATGGCCAGGATGGTGGGCCTGAAACCCAGGCAGGACCATTCCATATAAGGGCCTCAAACACTGCCCCCCCCCCGCTCTGCAGGAGTTACACCCCATGTCTGGGTTCTTCCTCCCCTTGTTCTGAACTACCCACTTTGCAGTTCAGTCTAGGCCATTTTGGACAGCCCTGGGTGCTTTGTTGCCAGAATCCTTCTCCTTCACAGCTTTGGTTTATTAATAGTTTGACCAACAGATGGAAGAGTGTCTAGAAAAGGGCCTTTATTCAGAGCTGTGTGCACCTAGCCTTAAAAACAAAGAAGCAAAAGTAAATAAAGGCAAAATCCTTTCTGAGTTTAGACAGATAAAAGGCCTTGCTCTCCCAGCAGGGAGCAGCCAGCCACACTGTTGGCCACACTGGGGATTGTGGGTCTTCTTTCTGTCTAAACTTGCCTCGATTGTGCCCCAAGTGTGCAATCCTATCGTCCCCATGGCAGATGCTCCTCCATGGGACCAGTGGGCACCCAGTGCAAGGTGGGTGGTGGAGATCTCTCCCAAGCTGAGCATTTTCTCTAGATGGCCACTTCGGGCTGCTAGATTTAGCTTCAGGGAGGTGGATGGAAGGAAGGAGGCAAGGCTTGGAACCAGCGTAACTGCATGGCCCCAGCCTCCCACTCTCCTTGCCCTCAACACACCTCTCCCCCCCCCCCCCCGCCACAAGGCCTTGGGGAAGCAGGCAGCTGGTGTAGTTCTTTCCATGTGGGCTGTGAGGGGTGGGGAAGGGGCTTGGATTTTGGATCCCAGTCCTGAGAACTTAGGACTTTGGAGCTGGGAATCCAAAGGATACTGACACTGTCCCCCCTCCCCCCGGGTGATGTTAGGAGGCTCTAGAATTGCACACCTAACAGATTAAAATTCCACATCAGCAAAAGTTCAGTTCTGCAGCCCATTAAAAATCATGTATGTTGAGCAGATCTATTGTTCAGCATTAACATTTCTGCCGTTTACCCCTGTTCTGCATTCATTTATTTTGGGCCTTCTTTAGTCACAGCAGAGAGAGCTATTACTGGTGCACAGCAGTTATGCAGGCATTAATGTATCACCTGTGAAGATCCAGCTGCTTGTTCAACTGCTGCTCTGGCTTCTGGGAGTTCAGCAGGGAGTGTGCATCCACACAAGCCTAGAAACTTGTTCTCAAATGGAAACAGGTTATTAGGAAGTAGAATTCTGCACTTTTGTCCATGCATTCCAACAGAATTGTCGCATATCCAAAACTGTGAGGATTAAAAAATTTTTTTAAATCATATATGATTCCAAATCTTGCAACCAAAACCAATCTCTGTGGATGGAAGTCTTTCTGCAAACGGCTCATGTTACTCCTAATAATGAACTCAGATGGTGAGCACTGAAATATTTCAGCCAAAACAAGACAAACGAGAAAAGTATAAATGTGGTTGAGGAAACTTTTATCTTTGCTGAAGTACAAACCTTCCCCTGCCAACCCCGCCCCCCAATGGCGCACCCCTTCAAAGCAACCCAGTGAAAGCTGAGCAAGTTCACAGGGTGTCCACTGGAACAGAAAAATAAAGAGTAGGCAGGGGCTGAGAGGAAGGGAGTGGCGTGCCTTTACAGGGAGGACATGGCTGGTGGGAAACCTGGATGTTTTTTGAGGAGGAAAGATGCACCGCGACAATTTGTTGTGACTCTCGTGTGTGCATATTTAAATTGTCCAACGACAGCATGTGTCTCCTGGCAAATTTTGTTTAATTTTGATGAACAGTTGCTCCGGCAAGGGTGCCTCTCCTCTTTAAATTGTGTGTGTGTGTGTGTGTGTGTGTGTGTGTGTGAGAGAGAGAGAGAGAGAGAGAGAGAGAGAGAGAGAGAGAGAGAGAGAGAGAGAGAACACACGCATGCACCGGACCCTGCTGCACACCTCAGCAGGTTTGCACAACATGGGGAGCCATGAGCTGTGAGAGCCATCAGGGAAATCACCCGGTGCGTGGGCAGCTCATGCGGGGTGGGGGTGCGTGGGGAAAAGCAGCCATGGTGGGATCCCCTAAGCCAGCCAGAAGGTTCAGGCATGAGTGTTTCCTGCAGAGAAACACGCCTGCATGAAACGGGGAGCTGGTGCCACAGGGAATCCGCAGCCATCTGTTCGCCCTTGGTTTCAGCGCCCGAAGTTCTCCCAACGAAGAACGGTGGTCTTTGCTGACACCTCGTGGTGCGAGTGAGCAGCTGAATAGCCTAGCGGGGAAAAGAGAAGGAAGAGCAAACGCGGCCATCTCAGATGACTCGAGCGCCAGCCCAGCCCAGCCCAGCCCAGCCCAGCCGTGCGTTGGCCCAGGCACAGGCTGACCTTGGAAGTGGACTCTAATTCTAGCCTTCAGTCCAGCATCTTTGAAGTGAACTGGCTGGGCATTTAGTGTAGATCAATTTGAGAGAGCTCCATATTCCTAAGGTGTGGAAAATTCCCGTTTCCAAGGGCAAGCTTGCTCTGATTTTGTGTGTGTGTGTGTGTGTGTGTGCGCGCGCGCGCGTGTGAGAGAGAGCAAGATGCGTGATTCTTGCTACAGTTCGGAGTCAGTCACCTCTGGGCTGCCTCTCTTCTTGCTAGCTGCTTGTCCCCTAGTCTGGGCACGGGTGGCATTTTCTTTTGCAAGGTCCTTCCCAAACAGGCACTCCGCACGTGGATTCCCAGGTGATGTGGCCAGGGGAGCACAGGGGGAGGGGTGTGAACCTGCTTTGGGGCAGTGAAGGGCCAAACTGAGCTTGCAAACGAGCTAAATTTCCCTTCTGGCTCTTCGCATTTCCTGGAAAGGAAAATTTAAAACAAGCCTCTCCTTGGGCACAACTGCCCCTTGAGAGATGTGGAAACACAGACAAGGAGGGGATGGAGTGATTCCCCCCAGGGTTTCCATCTTCTTTTTCATTGTTTTTTCCAGACCTCAATTTTGTTGATGGGAGGGGTTCTCGGACCCAGGAAGGATTCCGGCTGGGCCCCTTTTGCCAGTGCTCCAGGGTGTTCTGGCGAAGGTTAGGGAGAGCCAGGGCGAGCTCATCTGATTGGAGTCTGTAGTACTTTCAGTTCTTGCCTGCCTCTTTCCATGCGATGAGGGCTCATGTGAGGCTCAGTTTCTGCGAATGGGGCAGACAAAAAGCCAGTTCTCTGGGACAGGGTGTGATTAAGGGCCCCCATCCACTCCGCCACCTCTTGCAAGTGATGAAAGATGCCCATGGAATTTTGTGTTTTTGATTTTCTTGCCTACCTGGGCAGTATGTTCTTTCTTTTGAAAAAGAAAAAATATTAATGCCTTGTAAACTCTGATTTCCTTAAATAAAGGCAGTTTTACTTGTTAATTATCTCCTGTGCAGTGTTCTTTGCTTCTTGTACTATCTATATGCTCAAGCTTCTTTGGGGCCATCTTGCCAAATGGAATTTAACCCTCTGGTGCTCAGGGCTGGCTTGGAGCAGTGAAAGGCCAAACTGAGATTAGATGTAGATGGTTTTGGCTCTTTTGGCTCTGGCCTCTTGGCAGAGCAGCAGAGGCACAGGCTGGGAGAGAGGGCTGAGTGGCCAGGGGACTGGCCAAGGCAAGGCAGGAGCTGGGCAGGGGAGCAGAGGGCCAGGAGCAGTGGAGAGGAAGGGGGCGGGGCCAGAGAGGTGGGAGGGGCCAGGAGGGAGCAGGGGGCGGGGCCACCGGCCGGAGGGGCTGATAAGGCATCATCCCTTGTCTGTGTCCCTTGGCTGCGGCCCGGGCTGCCCTGGGACTCCCTTCCCTGGGGAGCAGGTTCTCCCCCCCACCCCCGATTTAAATTTTTATTTTATCCTTGTGTGTGTGTGCGAGTGGGTTTTTGTCTGGGAGAACTGGGCGAGTGAGAGGAACTGCAGGACAAACAAGGCGGGGGACCAAGGTCGGGTCTCGGAAGGGATACCGATGGCAGGCCAGGAGATGGCCTTGGCAGGAGTCCCGGGTGTTGCCGTCCGCTGCGAGAGCTGCGACATGTTCGCCCTTCTCCCCCAGGAGAGGCAGGGATACACTTGCCCTCGGTGCAAGCTGGTGACCCTGTTAGAGGAGGAGGTGAGGGGCCTGAGGGCCGAGAGAGCTCTCCAGGCCCCCCCGGAGCAGCCCCCCTCTGGACAGAGGGTAGAGGGAGAGGTCACGGGAGGAGCAGCTGCGGAGACATGGAGGAATGTCACCCACAAGAGGGGGTGGCCAGCACAGCCTCCTCCTTCTCCTGGCACCAACCTGGAGCCGGGAAACAGGTTATCTCCGCTTTGGGAAGCTGGGGCTGATGAGGCCTCGGGGGAGCAGCAGGACCCCCAGCCTGGGATGTCAGGCGGCAAGGGGGCCGCTGCAGGAGAGGCGAGGGCCAGGGCACGGCTGCCCACCAGCACCGGGAAGGTACGGCGCCGGGTGACTTGTCAGGGACTCCCTGCTGAGGGGCACTGAGGCGGCAGTGTGCCGCCCCAACCTGGAGACAAGGGAGGTTTGCTGCCTGCCGGGCGCACGCATCCGGCATATGAAGGACAGAGTGGGGCGTCTTGTTCGCTCCGGGGGTCACCAGCCTCTCCTGGTGATCCATGTGGGCACAAACAACATGGCCAAACAGGGTGTGGGACTTCGAGGCCTTGGGGAAGAAATTCAGGGAGCTGAAGGCCCAAGTGGCCTTCTTGTCAATCCTACCTTTCTGGGGATTTGGGCCAGGAAGGGACAGGCGGGCCTCCGAGGTGAACTACTGGCTTAGGGTGTGGTGCCAGAAGGAACGCTTTGGGTTCCTCGACCACGGCACTCGTTTTCTTGCCAATGGACTTCTGGCAAGGGACGGGTTACACCTCACGAGGATGGGGAAAAGGTCCTTTGGAGATGCTCTAACGAACTTCGTCCGGGAGACTTTAAACAGAGCCGGGGGGAGGGGGTCAGGCCCCCCAGAAACGTGTCTGCACTGGACAAGTGTGTGGGGAGGATCAGGGCTCTGGGAGCAGGGTTTTAGAGGTACTGCAGGGACTGACAGGACTCCTACAGAGAGGGGCCAGGTATCAGGGAGGATGGGAGGAAGGAGGAGGCTGGGAACTCCAAGGAAAGGAAGCGGAGGGAAGGGGTTGAGGTGCATGTACACCAATGCTAGGTGCATGGGTCATAAGCAGGAAGAG
>NW_025336386.1:3181427-3181970 GCF_004798865.1 Varanus komodoensis
AACAGCGAACAATAGGGGAAATCCACTGAGCTACATTCGCACACATTTTTTTATGCTAAAGCAAGCAAGCGAGTGTACAGGGCGTGACGTTATGCTGGAGTGTAGCAACAAAGGCTGCTTTGTGGTCAGCCTTGCGTAGCGTGCACATTCGTTGGGGTTCTTGTTCTTACGCGAACAGGACACTCTGATCATGCTTCTTACCTGTGACGAGCCATGCCCTAGCTGCATGTTCGATGAAGAGGGGGGTTACAACATTCCCTACTCGTCTTCTTGGGGAATCGAATCATCGAATCATCGAACTGCTAGTGGATGGTGCTTGTAACTAGCACCCTGGCCCAGGTGAGACCTGGCATGAAGTGCCAGTATTGTCAATGCGCTGCTGGACAAGGCGGGTAACCCAACGGAGCAGGAGGGGGCCGAAAATAAAGAAAATTAGCAACCCTAAAAGAGGTCCAGCAAGGGAAGACAGCAGACTGGTCAGGCAGGGGGACCAGTTGAAGAGGCGCTGATACCAGTTGGAACCCTCCTGGCGGCGCCTTTCCC